>NC_058133.1:193848946-194098253 GCF_016433145.1 Gracilinanus agilis
CACCCAGATTGGGGTTCAGTTCTCATCTCCCCAGACATATCCAAGGCAACAGAGACAACTTAAAAGATGGGGGGGTGAGGTGACGATCAGAGAGCGATTCTGGGGTCACTCCAAAAGAGTCCTTGCTCCATCCATAAGAAAATAAATTATCTGAGGGCTGAGGCAGGGGAATTGATTAGGGAACCTTAAAGACTGTATCCAAACTGAGGTTTCTGGGTCTCAGAATGTGTTTTCAGTGTACTTAGGGAGTAATGAGGAGACAGACAGACAGACAGAGGCAGAGAGACAGACAGAGGCAGAGAGACAGACAGAGGTAGAGAGAGACAGGGACAGAAAGACAGAGACACAGAGACAGAGAGCAGAGGAGAGGGAGGGAAAGAGAGAGAGACAGAGAAGAGACAGAGACGGGGAGGAAGGGGGAGAGAGAGAGAGAGAGAGAGAGAGAGAGAGAGAGAGAGAGAGAGAGAGAGAGAGAGAACAAGATTTCCCCCAGTGGGCTGTGGAACTTCTGCCCAGGGGTCTTTGGAAGAAATTTATCTTGTCTTTTCCCAAGAAAATGACAGACTCTCCATATCCTGCCCTGGTGGCCTAGCATCAAAGGTCTATGCCCAGCCTGTTTCAGGTCAGACATGCCCTGAGGGGCAGGAAGAATGATGGTGGGGTTTAGGCCAGAGAAACATCTCTTGTCTTCACATTGCCTGACAGCTTCTGAGATCTATTATCCTCCAAAATCAGGGAAAGATAGGACAGAAAAGGTACAGTCACTGCTCTGAACTCTTCTCCACCCCCAGACCCCAGGTTTAGGTCCCCAGCGTGGGGGCCCTGCAGGAGGTGAGGTGAAGCTCTTGCCTCTTGCTGCCTCTCTGCATTAGTCACGAGGCATTGGGCACCACTGTCTCCTAACCTAGTTCCTGGCCCTGCAGGAGCTCCCATCCCTGCCTGAGTGTGGCACTGTCTCCGACTAGGGCCTAGTCCAGCCCAGGCCCTCACCAAAGGAAGGCCGGTCCTCCCCTCCTCTGGGTGCTGGCTAGTGTGGAGAGCTGGATTTGAAAGCTGCTTCCAGGTAGTAGGTCCCATGAGGATTTTAGTGCCTTGAGTGGGGAGAGGGAGAAGCAGGAAGATGGAGGGGAGCCTTCCCCACCCCAGGCGGCAAGGAGCCCAGAGCTTGTTCCATCACAGACACCCCATCTGTCTCCCACAGAAGGCTCAGATTGGGGGAGGGGGTCAGACAGAGGAGGGGCATGGGGAGGTATACACAGCTCTATTGCCTTTGAGTGAACATAACATAATGTCGCTGGGAAAAGAGAAGAACTTGGTGTTTGGGAATGGGATGTCTGATCCAAGTAAAGGTGAGAAGCCACATACCCTAGTCAAAGTTAGAAATCAAAAGCCAATAACCAGGATTCCAGAGGACCAATGATGAAGCATGCTATCTCACAGAGAGGCAATGCACTTAGGGTGAAGAATGAGACATATTTTGGGTCTATGGCCAGTGAGGGAATTTATTTGGCTTGACTATCCATGCTGGTTACAAGGGTTTTGTTTTTCTTCTCATTATTTTTTCCATTGGAAGAGGGAGGTGGGAGAGAGATAAAATAGATTTTTGTTCACTGAAAAAATGAATTACATTTTGTAAAAATTAAAAGTCAGGTGGCTCAGTGGATTGAGAACTAGGCCTAGAGATGGGAGGTCCTGGGTTCAAATCTGGATTTGAATATGTCCTAGCTGTGTAACTCTAGGCAAGTCACTTAACCCTGTTTGCCTAGTCCCTACTGCTCCACTTTGAAGCCAATACTTGATACTGTTTGCAAGGGTTTAAAATAAAGTTAAAAGTCAAAAGCAGAGAAGGAGCAACAGAGGGCTTGATTTTTATTTCTAACTGGACCCTTCAACTCCTATACAATCCCCTCAAAGTCAAAGGAGAGAAAGTCACTCCCTTTTTGCCAGCAATTCCAATATACACTTGGCAGGTATCAAAGGAGGGTTAAGTCTAAGAATGCCTGAGCTCAGATCAGGGCCAGATTATTGTGACCCTCTCTCCCCTAGGAGTCTGTCCTCATTCATCAATTTTAGCCACCTCCTCCAAGCTGGCTCCTAGGGAAGGGGTTCTTAACCCAGCCCTAAAGAGTTCATGAATAGATTTCAGAGCACATGAACTTGGATGGGAAAAAATTACATCCTTATTTCAATATAATTGGTTTTCTTTGTAATATTTTTAACCATTATTTTCTGTCTTAGTACCAACTCTAAGATAGAAGGGCAAGGGCTAGGCAAATGAGGTTAGGTGACTTGACCAGGGTCACAGAGCTAAGAAGTATCTGAGGCCAAATTTGAACTCAGTTCCTCTCGTCAGGTACTCTATCCACTATGTTACCTGTCTCAGCAGCACCTTTTATGATAGCACATAACAAAATAAAATGAGTGTCCAACAACTAGGGAATTGCCAAAAAAAAATTGTGGTATATGAATGTGACGTAATATTGTGCCTTAAGAAACAATGTAGAATGGCGGCAGTGTGGGGGAGTAGTTAGAGGACTGGCCTTAGAAGTGGGATAACCTGGTTACTCGAAGGCACTCAGGCTGTGTGACTCAGGGCCCTGGGTAACTGTTAAGACCAGAAACTACAGAAGACTTGTCCACCTTCTTTAGTAGAGGGAGTTTCCTCCCTGGGAATTCCTTCTACCAAAAAAAATCATAAGTTCAGACAAAAAGAGACAATTACAAACATGAAGAATTCTGGGAGATTTGTGAAGATGAACTGATGAAGTAGGAGCAGCAATCAACTCACAATGATGTCAAGGAAAAGAATGTTGAAAGATATCCAGATTCTGATCATTGCAACGATGGACCCATCCGTGACTTCAGAGGCCTGAAAAATGAAGCATTTGTTTCTCTACTCTGCAGAAAGGTGGTGGCCTATAAGTACAGAATGAGGCACACATTGTTCAGCATAGACAATGTCTTACTTTTTTTTTTGCTTAATTATGCCTTTGTTGCAACAGAGGGTTCTCTGTAATAGTAGAAGAGCAACAGAAATTGAGAAGTAACATGGATGTTAAAAAAAAATGAGGACATCCATCAATTTTTTTCAACATGGACACTAGACTCAGAGTCAGAAAGCCTGGATTTTAGTCCTAGATTTGTCATTAACTGTGTGACCTCTTCAGATTTTAGGCACATCAACTCCCCTTTCTGAGCCTTAGTTTCTTCATTTTTTAAATGGTTGGACTGAATGGCCCCTAAGGTACTATCTGGATTTAAGAATATAGATCTAATTTTATCCTATCTTTCCACTGTAGTTACTTACCCAATGATCAATTGATTCTTCAAGAATAGCTGTGTTCCCTGATTCCTGAAGTCTTGACTTCTCTTGGGATCCTTGGGCCGGGTGGGGAAGAGGTGGTCTCTATAGCAACAGATCAAAGACCATGTGGTAGATTAGATGGAAAAAGAGTAGAATGGAAAAAGTGAAAGAAAAGAGAATAGGAAGGAATATGACTGATGCCTAGAACTGGTCTCCCTGATGAGTGCTTTTCAAGTCATCTTCATCTGAACCTTATATTCCGATATTCCTCTCCCACCTTGACTAAAGAATTCCATTTGTTTGAAACCCCAGCTTCCAGAGAGAGAATCAGTCTTTTTGTACTTAGAAGGACTAGGAAGAGTTGGGCATTTGAGAGCAATCCCAGGAGGGCCTGAGCTTACTCATCGTAGCCAAGTAAAGTCCTGACCACCTGTATTGGCAGAGGTCATTCTCTGGGAATTTCCTTTATCAATGAAAATCACAGGTTCGGACAAAAAGAGAATTTGTGAAGACTTGTATGAACTATAGTCCATTTAAGGAGCACCCTAAGAAAAAAAATCAAGATCTTCCCCTTATCTCTTTCTTCAGTGTTTCTCACCTTACCCTTCTGGAAAGTTCCTAGTTCTAAACTCATTCCTTCTTGCTACAGCTTAAACTCAACTCTCTTCCTTTTGAAGCACACAAGCCAATAATGTCTGTCAATACCTTCTGGGAAAACAGTGCATGTGAACCTGGAGCAGGGGCTTTGATTATTAAAAATAAATAGGCAGGGTGGGGGGAGTGTGGATAAAGAGAGAGATATATCTCATGGTCCCTGTGAGTTATTAGAAGAAGGCACTGGTGGTTGCTAAGCAACAGGTCTCCAAAGAGGACAAGGCACACAGTGTGGAACAAGGCACCATCAAATGAACATTGGAAAAGTGGGAAAGGGGCAGGGGTACCCACTGGAGCCAAGAAGGGGCAGTCATATGTACACTCCTTATATGTACATGGCCAGTTCACTCTCAAGTCCGGTCCTTTTCCCAGCTTGGGGGCTAGGGAGAAAGATCTAATCGGCTCCACCTCTACTGTCCTTCAAGATTGGTGGTGGTGGGTTTCCATACCTGGTTTCCATAGCTACTCAGATACACTCGTGGATTGGCCTGCAGGATCCTTAGATGTCTTTCTTACCAAACTCTAGTGTGTGTTCTCTTAGAATTCTCTTAGAATTACCCTTCCTTCCTATCCCTACTCCTCTTAAATTGAAAAGGGAAGAGCCAAGGTAAAAAGGGGGACCCCAGAATTCAATTGGGTTGGACTTGTAAGGGAACCGGTCCTTTAGGGAGAAGGGAGGATGCTTTGTTGGAAGGGGTATGAAGCTGTTCTTTACAGTGACACCACTCTGGAGGTGGGGTGGAGAGAAGAGTAAAAGCAGAACCAAATGGTAGCATCAGATGTAAAGGCAGAGCTGGTGCTTTTTCTTTCTAGGGTGGTGTTTTAGGAGGCAGAGGGGGAGGAGAGGGCACTGGGCAGCTTTTTCTGTGCCCCTCTGGGCCACCCAGCCTCAGTCCCCTGAACCCAAAGTCCAGCATTGTGGAGACCAGAGAATGAAGATATAGAACATTAACGTATGTCAAATATAAGTGAGTGGCACCGAGGGGCATAATCTGTTTTTCTAATATGACCACAAGCAGAGTGTTAGAAGAATTAGGCCGACAGCTGCTGTGGTTTTTTTTTTTTTTTTTTTTCCCTTTCTCTCTCGCGCTCTCTCTCTCTCTCACTCTCCCTTCCTCCTCGGCGTTTGCACACACCAATGGCAGCAGAGCCCTGCTCGCGATTTCTCTTAATCTTCCTCCTCCATCCTGCGCTCTTTCCGCAGGCGGTGCTGCGAAGCCGGCAGAGCCCAGCGTCACACCTTACTGCTCCTCAAGATTGCTCCACAGAGAGCTGAGGGAGATGGCAATTCGGCGCTGACGCCGGCTGGCAGCAGTTGGGAGGGGGGAAAGAGTAGGAGAGAAGGAGGGAGGGAAGGGGGAAGAAAGTTGGCACAGATACCAAGTTTTTCCCTAGAGAGAGATGGAGGGGGGGGCGGGGAGAGGGAGAGAAAAAGGGAGAGACAGAGAGACAGACAGACAGAGAGACACAGAGAGAGACAGAGAGACACAGAGAGAGAAATGATGAAAGTTCTTTCTTGATTTCTCTCACACACATAAACGCATGCGAACCCCTCCCTGCCCCCCAACCCCAGGCTCCCTCAACAATGACTCTCCATAGATCAAACTCTCTCTGGGTTCCACCCAATCCCCTGCCAGGTGCCTGTACACCCTCCCACATTCCCAATCACCCTGGAGTCTAGACTGACTCACACATGTTGTGTGTGTGCCTGTACTTGTGTGTGTGTGTGTGTGCATGCGTGTGTGTACGCCTGTATGTTGTCTCTGTTTTGGATCGCAGTAGAATGCAGTATGTAAATGAGATGGTTATTACCGCAATGTTCATCAAGCTGAGCCGAGAAGACATTAATAGCCTGATGAATATGCATGTGAATTTGTTAATTAAGTTAATTATTCTGCTGAAAATGCATTCGTCTTCCAAGGACATTTTCCCAATGATTTTTACATGCTCTAGCCATTAGTCATGCTATATTTTATCAGGGAAATGAGTTTGCTTAAGTTGTTAAAAAAAAAAAAAAGAGAGAGAGAGAGAGAGAAAGAAAGGAGGAAAAAATGGGAAAGGCCCAATGCTGTTGGAGTTGAGCGTGGGAAGGTGGCAGAGAAGGCCAGCCCCAAGTCTGAGGCCCAGCTGGGCCTTTGAAGCCTGTCCTAGATTTTTATGGGCACTTCATTCTACAATTTTTTTTTTTGCTTTTTTTTTTTTGATGACAAACTTTTTTTTTTCCAGTGCCAAATTTCCAACACATTAATTAATTGTTGTAGCCAATTAACTGTAGTTGTGCAAATGAGTTTAGCACTAATTACCATGCAGTGCCTGTAATCACATAAAAAACTTGCTGAGAGAGAGAGGGAGAAAGGGAGAAGATAAAGGGGGAATTTTAAAAAAATGGGATAGTGACATGAAAGGAAGGAACCAGGAAGAGGAGATGTCAAGGAATGGGGGGTGAAAATGGAGAAGGGAGTGAGCTTGTCTTAAGGAGAGCTGGCCACTGCTGTTTGGAGACTTTGAAGTGTTTTCCAAGGGAATGGAATGATTATTTTGGCCTTCTTCAAGATCAAGATTGCCTCTTTTGGGGGACTGGGAAAGCTCAAGGTGCACTGAAAAGGGATCTTTCTTTATGGATGAATGTCCAGTCAAATAAGTTCAGGTTATTAAAAATGAAATTGTGTCCTCCCCAAGGGCTTTAGAGAGCTCAGCAATGTCCTTTGTCTCCACTGCCCCCCACTTTCTAGGATAAGAATTAGGAGGTAGCAGTTTAAAGAAGAATCATATTTGTACCAAACATTCCCTCTAAACAACTGAGTGATGACCATATCAGCTACAGTGTCCTAGAATGATGCCAAACGACTGGTGGGAAAATGGTGCTTAAGGCCTGGCTTCTAAAGCTGCAAATAGTTTTGGCAAGATTGGATTATTTTGCTTCCTTTGAGATGAAGGTAGTCCTTTTTTAGGAAAGGAAAACTCAGGATAGAGGTAAGAAGAGGTATCTTTACTGACACAGGAGTGGTCAAAAGGTACAATGAAGGGACAGCTAGGACTTGGGTTCAAATATGGTCTCAGACACTCATGTGTGACCCTGGGCAAGTCACTTAACCCCAACTGCTTAGCTTTTACCACTCTTTTGCCTTGGAACCAATATCTAGTATCAATTCTAAGATGGAAGGATTTTTTAAAAATTTAAAAAGGAATAATGAAGCTATCCTACTTAGGATCTAACTCTATAGGGATATGCGAAATGATGACATCTGACACATTAGGGATCAGGGGGGTAACCTGAACATGACATCTCAATTCCCTAACACACCAGAGTCAGTTCTAGATTTTGACCCCTCAAGTTATGCTTGGGGGTATGGGAATGGACTCAGTGGTTTTCCTAATCCCTTGAAGTTTATCTTTAGCTTGCCTACGGTACCATTTATCATGGAGACTGGGGGGGGGGCGGGGGGAATCATAGGGTAAATGGGCCAGACATTGTGTTGGATGGTCTCCTATACACGACATCTAGGAATGGAAACTGCTTCACCTGTCATGTAGAAATGAACAAGAATCCTCAGTCTTAGGCTAGCTCTCCTTCCTTTCTCCATAGCAAAGAGCTCCTATCTTCAGAACCCACTTCTGGGGCCTGAAATTGAATTGAAAGGACCTCTTCCTCTCCCTCCTTCCCTAGAAAAGGGCAAAAGGGCTTTCTTCCTTATTTCTAGTTGTTTCTAATTGTCTTCTGCCTCTAAAACAAACCTACTTTTGCATGGAGACCCAGGGCCCAAAGGTGTTCTATCTTGGTCTATGTCATTCTCCTCTTTTGCTTGTGCCTACACAGTCACCTCCCTCTCACCCGTATCAATTGGAGAATTGCTTGCCTTCTGCTTCATCTCACATCCATTATAAGATAGCCTTATCTGGAGATATGAGAAAAAATGAGGTTATATTTTAAATAAATAAGTTATCCAAGGCTGCTCTTCTTAGTAGGGAAAATGTAACTTTGGGTAGGTGGGTGGGTGGGATCATTCTAAGCTAATAAAATCACAGAACCCCTGGGCTTCTCCATCCTCTGAGAAGCTTCAAGAGTGGCCAAAGGAAACCACACTATTGTATGGGAGCTGACTCAGTTGAAGCAGTTCTTGGAAAGATCATCTCCATCCTGGTAGCTCTACGCCTAACCTATCTTAGATAGAGAAGAATCTAGGGAAAAGGGTAGCCACCAAATGCCTTCAGTCCTCTATTTCAATGTCTCATAACTGCTTAAGGAAATTAGAGAGAACCAAGTGGCACAATAGATAAAGCAATGGACCTAGAACCATGAAGACTTGAATTCAAATCCAGCCTCAGATATTGCCTAATTGTGTGAACGTGTAAAAGTCACTTAACCTTAGTCTCTCACTTTGTAAAATAGGGGAAATGGGCAACTACTTCCCAAGTTTGTTGTGATGATAAAATCAGATAATATCCATAAAAGTATTTTTGTAAATTTTAAAGTGCTATATAAATAGCTATCCACACATTCCTCTATTTTGCCACATTTCCTCTTTATTCTTAGTGGAGGTAAGGGACATTTAGCAGGTCATGATCTTTAATTAAGATCCTAGAACTCAGGGTAAGGAAGAATAACCTCTCCTTTCTGAGAAGCCATCTCCAAGATTACTGAGCCATCTGGTTTGCAGAGAAAAAAAAATTTTTAAACCCACAAAATTTGTCAGAAATGACAGATCAGAGATGAGAGGCCCCTAGGTGATGATGGGCCTAGAGGGACAGCAGGAGAGACACACCCTTTCCTCTGACCTAAAAAACATAGTTGGGCAATAGCTTAGATCATCGCTCTCTTCACTGTTTCTGTTTGCCCACCCCCAACCCTAACACTAGATTTGGAAGGAACATGAGGAGAAAAAGGATCAGTCTTATCAGTCATGCTTGGCAGCGGGTGGGCATCACCCATTTGAATAGCTGTGTGTCTAGCTGGTAACCCCATGAACCACAGGATCCTCTGGTTTGTGTTAAAATGATATATCTGTAACCATCTTTTTGATGGGTTTAACCAAATTTCAATCATAGCCTTTTCTATTCTTTAGATGCTTCTAGCTGAATGTACCAGTAATCATTCATTTCTCTAGTTCATAGGTCAGCAACCTTTTTGGTTGTGAGAGCCATAAACGCCACATTTTTTAAAATGTAATTTCGCAGGGGCAGCTGGATAGCTCAGTGGATTGAGAGTCAGGCCTAGAGACAGGAGGTCCTAGGTTCAAACCCGGCCTCAGCCACTTCCCAGCTGTGTGACCCTGGGCAAGTCACTTGACCCCCATTGCCCACCCTTACCAATCTTCCACCTATGAGACAATACACCAAAGTACAAGGGTTAAAAAAAAAAATGTAATTTCGTGAGAGCCATACAGTGCTCACAGTGCGCGCTCCTGTAACAGCGCCTGAAAAAAAATTGACTTTATGGCTCCTGCAGAAAGAGCCATATCTGGCCCTCAAAAGAGCCAGATATGGCTCAAGAGCCATATATTGCTGACCCCTGCTCTAGTACTAACTGACCCTACCCAAACTCCCGTCTTGAGTCCAATGTTAAACCCAGCCAGCCAAATTCAAGTTGTTTGAGATCTCCCAGGGAGGTGGATAACCTTGTGGGGAGGACACCCTGGTCCTTTGCCCATCTAGTTTCCAAAAGAGCTAAGGAGGTTACCGGAAAAACTCCTGTTTCACTGTTATAAAAACCTAAGAGAATGGAGAGCATTTGGGTTCTATATCCTGGAAACAGCAAGAGGAAGGAAGGAGAAGAGGGTGTCCTTAATGCATTCCATCCCATTCCACCCAGGTCCAAGTATTCCTACTGCTCACCTTAGCCTTTCTTTACAGGCAAGAGAGGGTTAAAGGTATGGTATGGGCAAGCTATAAATTTCCCATCAGAGTGTGGGGAGAGTAGGACTTATGGGGGGGTTGTTGGTTGGGGGTGGGGGGGAACTGGGAAAAAGCCAGGAGGTTGTCTCTAGGTAACAATAAACACTGCGAGCTAGGAGCAGCTGTTACACTTACCCTCTCTGCATCACAATGCTGAAATAACACTAATAAACCAGTGCACCCCAACACATGGGCAGACACTCAGACAGTCAGTGTTCAACCCAGTAGTGACACTAGCCCTCCCACTTCCATCCTAGGGGCCTGCCCTCTGCCCCAGTTCTCTCTCTTTGGGGTCCCAGTTCAAGGCATGCCAGCAGCCAGACTACTCATTGTCCTAGGCATCCTTTGGGGAATGAGAGCAGACAAACCTCCTTAGGCTGGAGTTCCCTTAGATGAGGGAAGGGAGATGGGGGTTCTGGGTGGAAATCTTAGGGGCATGTGTTTGAGGGAAAAAGGAAGAAACAAGAAGAGGTGAGGAATGGATGACAGCTTATTTGTGACCCAGGGGAAGTAGGAAAAAAGGGTCAAAAAGAGAATTAGGGCATTGAGTAGGGGCAATGGTGCAAGGGTCAAGAGAATCAGAGAGGAAGGAAAGGAGCCAATCCAGGAGTGTGTGTAGTTTTGGTGCTTTCCTGAAGCAGTCTCCTCACCCCCATCCTGATCCCACCTTATTTCTCAGCAGCACTCTATTAATATCTGAAGTCATGCCTGGTATTGGTTTGAGACTGAACTTTATTCTGGAACCTTCCAACAGGCCCATCCAAACTTTGTGATCTTCCCAGGCCAAGCCTCTCTGCTTCTAGGAAGAGAGATGGGATGGTGGGGACCAGCCCTGTTTTTGTGCACAAATATGAAGTGGCTTGATCTAGTCTTCTCTCCACCCTGAAGCCATTTCTGGATTTCTAGGAATGACCACAGGCAGACATGCCCTGTACCTCAGCTGGAAAGCAGAGCTGCTGATACAGAAAAGAACAAGGAGAGACAAATGAAGAAGTAACGGATCATCACCTGACTTCGAACATCCAGCCATATACCCCTCCATTCTCTTAACTCTCCCCTCTTTCTGGTTCACAAGGAGTAGAAATTCTCATGGACCAGGATGTGTTCCTGACTATTGCAAATCTTGGGGAGAAGACTCACTGGACTGTATTTCCCTGCATTAATTCTCCATCAAAAAAGCCAGTAGTACAAGGAGACAAATATGGGGATTAGGATGCACCATGGATAGGCAGTCGATTTGTTTTTCCTTTGGTTAGGCAAGTAACCAAAGGCCCTGTGGGCCTATGGGCAGCTAGATGGCACAGTGGATAAGGCTCTAGGCCTGGAGTCAAGAAGTCTTAGAATTCAAATCTGGACTCACTTGCTGTGTGACACTAGCAAGTTTGTTTGCCTTGGTTTCCTCATCTGTAAAATGAGTTGGAAGAGGAAATGGCAAACAAATCTTTGCCAAAAAAATCCCAAATGGGGACACGAAGAGTTGGACAAGGAGAATAAAGCCCTAATTTCTTAGTTATTTTAGCCACCTTCAGCACCAATGCCCCCTCATCATATAATAAAGATTTGCTAAGTAGCATAGATGAGTGTTAAACCTGGGGTCAAGGAGACTTGAATTCAAATCCCACTTTAGATACTTATCAGCTGTGTGACCCGGGGTGAATCATTTAACTTCTCTCATTTATAAAATACTGATAATGAGAAACTACCTCATGGTGTTGATGTTGTGAGAATCAAATGAGATAACATGTAAAGGGGCTTTGCAAATCTCAAAGGATTATCATCTTAAAGGCTAGCTTTCATCATCACCATCATCATCATCATCATCATCATCATGAGGGGTGGTATTTCTGAAGTGAAAAAAGAAAAGTCACATTTCCGTACTTAGCATAGAGCCTAAATAAATGCTGAACAGCTGACCTTCATAGGCTTTGCCAGGAGGAGCCAGGTGGGAAGTGGACAGGTAGAGTCAACTTCATTTTCTCCTTTTCTTCCCACCTTGCTGACTTGCAAGCTCTTTTTCTTCCTTCTTTACCCTGGACACTGCAACCCCTCCAATTTGGTCAGCAATTGCCATCCATCCTTTACCCTCTTTTTTTCTCCCTTTCATCTCTTCCTCCTGCTTCCTCCCTCCATTCTGTCTATCTTGTGTTAACCCTCCTTGTCATATATATATATCCTCAACACCTTGTCTACATATCAAAATGAGAACTACTTTTTCAGTCCCAATTCTGCCTCCCCATGTGTTTATTTCCAGGGAATAAACTGGCAAACCCTGCTGGTAAATCCTTCAAATGCTGTCTTCTTTTTAGGAAGCCACCTCATCCTTCCACAGTTCAGGATGTGTAGGCAGAGAGGAGCAACTGAAACTGTCAGGGTAACCTCTCTTTTGGAAGGCACGCTGGAGCCATATGAGATCACCAGGGTTAGGCGATGCCTAGCGGCCTCTGCAATGGAATAAAAAATAGGAGGGCAGAGGCACTTATCACTTCTTCTCATTCTGTATGTTGTCTTCTCACTTCATGCAGAGATTTTTCTTTATGACATCTCATCATCCCTTTTCATACCCAACTTCTCCAACAACAAGGAGATGGGGCCCAGAATCAAGCATCATCTTTTGGTGTTTCGTGTTCATGAGTTGTCTCTGCCTCTCTTAGTCACTAAACCCTTCAATTCTATGGAATTGTTTGCCAGCATCCTACAGTATTGCCTCATCCTACCTCAATCACCAGGCAGGTATATAACCAGAGGAGCCCAGCCTTTGAAAAGTCTGATCCCAGTCCACTTCCCCATTCCCAGGAATCTGTAGTGTAGAACCACTAAAAGAGAATGAACAAGCAAGAGATTGTGAGAATGAGAGAGACACTCCAGCATGTGCTCTGTGCTGGAGCAAAGCAAAACCCGGCTTGCCTGTGCTGTTGAGAGGGATCGCCAGGAAAGCTGGCACAGGAGGGCACACAGCTTTGTTGGCATAAGAGAGGAACAGGGATGAGAGGGAGGAGGCTGCTCCAGGAGCAGGCATCTCCGTCTGGCTCTTTCTGGTGGTTGTTTCTCCTTCTGCCTTAGTCTTTCTCCCTAGGTGCTAGTGAGCAGTGTGGCTTTGCCATCCCTATCCTTCTTTTCTCAGGCCTCCCTACCACTTGCCTTCCTTCCATTTCTTTAATTCTAGGAGCCAGCTGGGATAGGGAGCTGGAGCAAGGGGAATGTTTTAACATTAGGAACCTTCAAGATTTCACTGGGATCTTGGAATGGGGATAAACTGAGGTAATAAGGGAGTCATATATCCCCAGAAAAGGCTAACCCCAGGGGGTCACCCAAATTAGTAGGACAATAATTTCCTTAGCTAATTTTGAGCAGCCTGGCCCTCAGCAAGTTGCTTTCTCCTCTGGCCATTAGGTTCCCTATATGTAAAACGAGGGCCTTGGATTATCAATGAAATTTAAGGTCACTTCTAGCTTACAAGATAGGGGAGGAATAGTTGGACAACAAACTGTTTGAAGAAAAAAAAGTCTGGGTAGTCCAAACATTCTGGAAGGCAATTTGGAACTATGCCCAAAAGGCTATTAAACTGTGCATATTTGACCCAGCAATACTGCTACTAAGGCTATACCCCAAGGAAATTAAAAAAAAAAAAAAAGAGGAAAAGGACCCATATGTACAAAAATATTTATAGCAGCTCTTTTTGTGGTGGCAAAGAATTGGAAAGTGGGGGGATGCCCATTGATTGGGGAATGACTGAACAAACAAGTTATGGTATATGAATACGATAGAATACTATTGTGCAGTAAGAAATGAAGAAAAGTTTCAGAAAAATCTGGAAATATGTATAAAATCTGATACAAAATGAAGTAAGCAGAACTAAGGAGAACATTGTACATGGTAACAACAATATTGTAAAGATAATCAACTCTGAAACTTAGTAACTCTGATCAAGACAATGAACCACAATTCTGAAAGACTCATGAAGACACTAATCCATTTCCAGAAAGAGAACTGATGGACTTGAGTACAGATGGAGACATATTTTTTCCTTTCTTGATTTATTTGGGAGGAGGCCATGGTTAGTGCAGAAATGTGTTTTGCATGTTTATACATATTTCTAATAGGTTTTGTTTTTCTTGACTTCTCATTGGGGTGAAGGAAGGAGAGAATTTAGAACTGAAAAAAAAATGAAAGAATAAAACTATTTGTTTTTAAAAAAAGATCTGTGATTTTTGGTGGGACTGTAAGCTCAACTATGAATTGACAGTAATATGGCAGACAAAACCAAAACAAAACAACTAATTTGACCCTGAACTTAATTAAGAGAGGGGTAGTTTTCAAGGAAATTGCACCACTGAAATCATTCATTGTATAATAGCACTCTGCTCTGGTCAGACCACATCAAGGGTATTGTCTAGTTCTGGACACTCCAGTTCTGGAAAGATACTGATAAGCCAGGGAGTGTCCAAAGGAGAGCCCCCCAGATGGCGATGGACCTCAAGTTTATATATGTCTTATAAAGAGAGAAGAAACTGGAGAATGTTTAGCCTGGAGGAAAAAGATTTGAAATATGATAAACTTGTCTTCTAGCATTTGCAGGGCATGAAAAGGGGATTAAAATTTGTTCTGTTTGGGCCCAGAGTTAAGAATGAAGGGCTACTTGGGGAAATTAGAAAGAGGTAGATTCAGGCTTAGTGTCAGGAAATAAATTCCTAACAATTAGTTTTTTAAAAATGCAACTGGCTGCCTGAAGAGATAGAGGGTCTCCCTTATTGGAGGTCTTCAAGTAAAGGCTGGGTGAACACTTACCTATACTGTTGTGAGAAATCTTCAGGCATAGCTTGGGCTAGACTGTCAATGAGGTTCCCTGTAATCTGAAATATGATTCTCTTCTCTAAACAAGAGGGCATTCTGGCACAATGCTTAGACCCCTGGGTTTCAGTCCCTACCTTGGTCTCTTGCTTACCCCCAAGGCTAGGCCTCAATGCTGCAGACACTAGGCTCTCGGCCCCAGATGGTGACAGCCCCCATATGTTAGTGGCCACCTTTGTCTACACATCTTTTGCCCAACCAGGAAACCTAGTCAAGGTGGGGAAAGAAACAAGCTTGATATTCCTTAAAGGAATGTGAGGAATTCAAATTTGGAGCAAGTGATCTGGGTGCTGAGGGAGCCTTTCTGCTCATTTCAAATGCCTATTCGAGGGACTGGGTATGAAAAGATGATGGGAGACTGAAGGAGGGGGATGGGTTTGTGGAAAAGCTGTCCTTTTCCCCAGCCCCAACACATCCCTCCCACTAAGTGCTCTCCTCTTTCATTCCAGAGCAGGAATCAGCTCTGTAAACATCAACCACCAAATAAATTCCCCAACCAACACTAAATATTAATGCTTTGCCCTACATTGAATGGCCAGCCCCTGATGGGGGCCTCGGGCTACACAGCTCTCAGTCCTACTGGAGGGAGTCATTTTCATTCCTCTAATCCCATCCTGGTTCCCTTGGATGACAGCATTCCCCCTGCCCACAACTCCTGGCAAGATTTTTCATATTGGCCACTATCAACAGGCTAGAAGTGGGTGAGAGGGCACTTTGAGGGGAAGAAAGAGCAGGGTCAGTCTTGAGTTCCAGTGGGCATTCCTGGAAGGCTGATTCTAGATGATCAGGGGTAAAAAGGCTTTAGCAGGCAGAGTCTTAGTGCCCTGGAGCAGAAAGGCACTTGGGAGACAAAATGTCAGCTCTTGGGCCAGGAAATGAAGCTGGATGAGGGTGTGGGAGGAGGGTGTTAAGGAGACAGGTCAGAAGCACTTGGATGGAACGTCTGTCCAAGTAACCCCTGCCTCCTTACTCTGCTGCCTGTCTACCCTATTACCCTGGCACCAACATGGCTTAATGAAGCAAAGAATGGAGAATGCTGATCATGTGTGAGGCAGTGGGATGATGTCAGGAAATGCCTCCCTCCGCTTTCTGGCATTGATGGCTGGCCTCCAAAGTGCCCTAACAAACTGTTGCCAGAACCTGGTGGGCAAGCCCCTTTCTGCCCAGCTGGTAAAAGAGGCAGAGGATGGGCAACATTCTATACTTTACAAAAAGCTTCCTTGACAGTGCCCATTAGTGACAAACACAAGGGACCAGTGGGGTCAGGGCAAGGGTTTTTATTTTTCAGATGGGAGAAACAAAGGCACTGACTGAGGGCAAAGCTTGAATGACTTGGATTAGACTCAAAGTGAGGGCTGGGTGGGCAGGGGTATGAGAAACAGCCATATACTACTCTTTAACCCTTGCTTTCCCCATTTTCCCCAGATGTCTGTGTTATAGCAGGAGAGCTTGGTGGAACATCCTAAGGACTTCTTCATTGATAAGGCCATGTGGCAGGGTAGACAGGAGGTGACTTATCTTTGGCCACACAGCTGGTATCAAAGGCAGGATTTGAACTTAGATCTCTGCTAGCACAAGCCTAGCATGGTGGCACTTGAGTCTTGATTCAGGATCCTTAATCCTTTTGAGTAGATTAGATTCCCTCTCTCTTTGGTAGTCTAGTAGAACTGATAGACTCCTTCTCAGAATAATACTGAAGGAAACGAAACGTTTTAGTTGGAATTTTAATGAAAATAGGCAATTTCTTTCCCCCATCCAAGTTCAGAGACCTCCTAGAAATTTGTCCATGGATCTCAGTTTTAGAAACCCTGGTCTAAATGTTTGTGAGAGTAGGAGGGATGGAATGACATCTGGAAATTGGCAGATGAGAGAAATGCCAATATCCTTAGCAATCTAGAAAAGCTGTATGAGGGGCAGCTAGGTAGCCCAGTGGATAGAAAGCCAAGCCTAAAAACCCAAGGTCCTAGGTTCAAATCAGACCTCAGATACTTCCAAGCTGTGTGTCCCTGGGCAATTCATTTAACCCCAATTACCTAGCCCTTACTGCTCTTCTGCCTTGGAACTGATATTTAATATCAATTTTCACACAGGAGGTAAGAGTTAAAAAAAAAAATAACACTAACAGCATCCCTTTTCCATCCCCACTTCCTCACCCATGATGCTTTTTAAATATTTCCAAATTGATGTTCCACTGACATCTGAAATGCAACATGTCTAAAATGAACTCCCTTAAAAAAACCCCAAAGGGGCAGCTGGGTAGCTCAGTGGATTGAGAGCCAGGCCTAGAGACGGGAGGTCCCAGGTTCAAGTCTGGCCTCAGACACTTCCCAGCTGTGTGACTCTGGGCAAGTCACTTGACCCCCATTGCCTACCCTTACCACTCTTCTGCCTTGGAGCCAATACACAGTATTGACTCCAAGACGGAAGGTAAGGGTTTTAAAAAAAAAACCCAAAAAACAAAAAACAACCCTTCTGTCCTACTAACAATTCTAAGACAGAAGGGCAAGGGCTAAGCAAATGAGGTTAAGTGGCCTGCCTAGGGTCATACAGCTAGGAAGTGTCTGAGATCACATTTGAACCCAGTCCCTGCCAACTCCAGGCCTGGTACTCTATCCACTGAGCCCTACCTAGCTACCTCCCAAATGGAACTCTTTATCTTTCTCCCAAATGCAGTCTTCTTATATTTCCCAATTTCTTATAAGGGCACCACCATTCTTCCAGTCATACAAGTTCATGATTTGAATCATCCTCTACTACTCACTCCCCTTCAAAAGGCAGCATTGTATAATACATAGAGGAGTATGTATATGGGAGTCAGAAAGACCTGGGTTCAAATTCTACTTGAATGTATCATTTAATTTCCCTTGATCTCAGTTCATGTGTAAAATGATAGGGTTGTGCCCTTCCTGTTCTAAATCTAGGATCCTATAAGCCACCTCCCCTGGTCCCCAAATCCAACCAGTCATCAAATCTGAGTGATTTTCCCTCCACAACTCCTTTCCCATCTGTCCCAGTCTTTCTATTCACTTGGCTACAGATTTAGTTCAGGCCTTTATCATCTCTTGCCTGGATGATAACAGTCTCCCAGCCTCCAGTCTCTCACTTTTCTAGCTGCCAAAGTAATATACTTAAAGCACAGGTCTGACCATGTTACTCTCTTGCTGAAGAAGTTCCCGTGGCTCCCTATGGTTTCTAGGATGAAATAAAATTCCTATGTAGCATTTAAAGCCCTTTACTATCTAAGTCTGCCTTTTTCAACTTATTGTATAATACTCCTCTTAAGGCCCTCTATCTTCTAGAACTGGCTTATTTACCCATCCCCATGCTTTTAAACAAGCTGTCCTCAACATCTGGAGCACATTTCCTCCTCACTTCTACCTTTTAGATTCATAGGATCATAGATCTAGGTCTGGAAGGAACTGCAAAGGTCATCTAGTCCAACTTCCTCATTTTATGGATAAGAAACCTGTAACCTCCATCAAGGGTGATTAGAGAGTGCCATAGTGCAAAGAGTGCCAGCCCAGAGTCAGGAAGACTCATCTCCTTGAGTTCAAATTCTACGTTAGACACTTATTAGCTGTGTGACCCTGGGCAAGCCACTCAGCCCTGTTTGCCTGAGTTTCCTCATCTGCCAAATCAGCTGGAGAAGGAAATGGCAAACCACTCCAGTATCTTGGCCAAGAAAACCCCAAATGGGGTCATGAAGAGCCCCAAATGACTGAAAATGACAGAACAGTAAGCCTCCATACAAATTCAGCTGAACTCCTACCTCTTGTGTGGGGAGGGATCTCATGCTCCCATTAGCTGTTGTGCTTCACCTTTCTGAAATTACCATTGTTTATAGAATGCATTTTCTTTTGTGTGACTTTGTGGTTTAAACGGATAGGATGTAAGTTCTTCGAGGGAAGAAACTGTTTTCTTATTGTCTTCAGGAACAGTACCTGGCACACAGCTGAAACTTAAAATGCTTGTTGGTGGATGTTTTTTCATTTCTTCCAGAAAGGGAGAGAGTTGGTACTACATGGAGGAAAATGGCGTCTTCCCCATTCCTTCTTCAACACCCCCTCCATGTACACGCTCATTTGAACAATACATGGGGCAAATACTTCCACACCTTTTGGGAAAGGTTTAATGAGTTGTTGTGGCCAAAAAAAACTCATTACCTGGTGGTCAGCCTTCTGGTGGTCAGCCTCTCTGAACTTGGCTGCCCATGCCTGCCAATGATAGAGCATTGCTAGGTAAGGGCTTATAGCCTTTCCAGCTTGGTAGGACCTGCCAGGACTTGCCCTCAGCTGGCATAAGCTTCCAGAGGCATGGGTTCACCACCATGCCCCAGTAAAGCATTGAAGGAAGACTTTAGAGCGTAAGCTTCCCCTTGCCTTTCTGAAAATGCAAGCAGCAGGGACTCAAAGCAGGCCCCAGGGACAGGATTTGCACCAAAAATGCCCATGTTGTAGAGTAAAAATGAATTGGTTTGGCCTCATTTGCATAGTGCTTTGCATTTAATCTCCATGGTACTCATTTCATGTCAAAATGCATAGAAACGTCCCTAGGCATTATCCCTCTCCCCCTAGAACTCTTCTCCCTCCAAATGCCCCTATTCCTCAGCCTTACGCCCCTGGACCTCCAGCCCTCTGCTCCTCAAAATTCCTTCCTCGGGGTCTGGTCCAACCTGACAAAGCTCCTGACTCGGCTCCATGCAGAAACTTGAACCCTCAACAACTTTACTCTTTATCACTTTCCAACTTGGTACATGAGATTCCTCCCAGGCCTGAGCAAGCTGATGCTACCCCATCCTGACTGGAAAGGGGGTGGTAGGAATCCTGGCACCTCCTCCACCTCTTTGCTTTTGGTGCCAGAGCGCAAAGTGGCCGGTGATTGATGGGCCTGAGTTCCCGGTAACCGCACCCAGTGGCCCAATCCTCCTCCCTTCTCCAATCCCTCCCCTGTCCCTATTCAGAGATCAGATTGTCTCATGTCGGTCCCTGAGGTCCCATTAATTAAAAATACATCCAATTAAATGGCAGGTGAAAACGTGCTATTGGAGCTCTTCACCCCCCCCAACATCCAGCCTAGGCTTCCCCCCTTCTCCTGTCTACCCCCCCAGCCCCCCGCCCTTTAAGGCTCAGCTGTGCTTTGAGCTGAGAAAAAAAAAATAGAAAGATAGAGAGGAGGAAAGTAAGTGTGTGTGTGTGTGTGTGTGTTGGGGGGGGGGTGTTTGAACCTCTGCCAGGGTAGCATGTGCCAGCCTGGGAGGGTGGCATCATGCCCTAGTGTCTAATTTCTGTGGGTGTGAGGAGGTCTCATCAGCTGGGCACCTACCCCTTCATCTCTTAAAGGGGCAGGGGGGCACTGAAACTCACAGTTTCCTTTAGCTTGAGCATGACCAGCTAGGGGAGATGCGGATAGTGCAGGGTCTTTACGGGAGCTGAAGAATCAAGCATCCTGTCTTTGGTGTGTCCCCCTTCACTCCTCACCCCCCACCCCCAATCTGGGAAGGAGATAACAAGGAGCCGCCTGGGGACCCAGGTGGCAGAGTATGGTGCTGCTCCCAGGTCCGGCTGTGTCTGCCCCCTGCCCTCTGAAAAGAAGGGCAAGGAATGGGGGGCCCCGAGAAGTATGTCAGGCATTGATCGGATAGGAGCAAAAGACAGAAACAGAAAGCAGATGGATAGGGCAGGCAAAGTGGCTAGATACGTGGACAGAACATGGCTCAGCTTTTCATCCCCTACCCCCCAGGGTCGTGGGCTTTGTTCTGATTGGGGATTTGCCAATTTTATTTGCTCTTTCCCCAGGGAGAAGGAAGCAACAGTGTCCTGAGTTTCTAAATGTTACAGATAGTGAGCTGGCAACATGGGAACATACCTGGATTGGTCTGGGGAAGGCATCTCATGTTGATAAACACTGCCTACCTCATTATCCTTGTTCTCTTCCCCTATCGAGTGTTCTGGTTCCACCTCTTGAGTCCTGCCGGCTCTTACATGCCAGTTTAGATGGCCACATGGGTGGGGAAGGGGAGATCTGAGGAAGGCTGTCACCCTCTGGGCACTGTAAAACTGACAGGTCCCCCAGGACCACTGGTAGAGGCTTTAGAGAGAATGGCGGGGAAAGAAGCTGATCAACGAAGGCATTCAGCTTTAGGATTGGGGCTCCTGATGCTTGGATTTGTGGTCAAAGCCTGAAGCTTCTAGATCAGGAGGTGAGTTAGAGAAAAGGGGGAACCCAGACAGCCTAGGGTTCCCCACCCAGCTTCCTTGGCAGCCTCAGTGCCTCTTCACTTAAACGCTAATTGGAGATTTTAATCTGTGCTGCTGCTCTGCTCGGGGTGCTGGGGGGGAGATGGGGGGGAAGTGCCAGCTGTGCAGTAATTCCAGCAGCACCGACTGTTTAATCAAGCTGTCCACCTGGGGAGGGGGCCATAGGCCTGGGAATGGGGATAGGGATGGGGAGGGGGGTGGAACCTCTGTCCTCTTTACCTCCTGCAGCCTGGCACAGTTCCATGGGCTGTCGGGGTCAAATACAGGGTGCTTCCTCAATAAAGGCTCCATCTCGTGCCCAAATCAGAGCAATAGTAACTACTTGGAGTCATGCCTGGATCCCCTCTTTCTAGTGCTTTGTGGCACAGAGGAAAAAGTGGTTGGTCCCATTCTCCCAGGGTTATCTTTGTGGCGTGGTCCCTAGGATGCTGGCTCAATGATACTTGAGTCTAACACCCTTATTTTACAGATGAGGAGAGTGACTAGCCCAGAGTCTCACAGCTTGTTAAGTGTAAGAAGCAAGATTTGAATCCAATTCTTCCTGACCTAGGACAATAGCGATCTTGAGCTGAGACAGGCTATGATGAAAGAGGCTCATCCCTCCAATGTTCTGTCATTCATCAAACATTTATTGCACATCTACTAAGTGTAAAACCTTGCACTTTTCCTCTCTACCAGACTCCTTTACTAAGGGATGACAACTTCCAATGTCTTGAAGTCACTATCTATATGTTGTGTGTGTATATGTATGTTGTATGTGTGTGTGTGTGTGTATATATATATATATATATATACACACACATATATATATACAACATTGTCCTGAGTTTCTAGACACTATGGATTGTGGGAACATACCTGGACAGGTCTAGGGAAGGCATTTCAAGTTGATGGGTACTGCCTCCCTCATTATCCATGTTCTCTTACTCTAGTAAATGCTCCAGTGTATATATAAACACACACACATCCATATCATTAGCCCCATTTTGGAGATGAAGTCAGCTTGCCCAAAGTCAGCTGTAAGGGAGAAACCATGGGAGGAAGGTTATTTCTTACAGAATTAAAGATTCCCCCCGCCAACTGCCAGGGATGGTAGTGGGATGCTCTGCTCAGAGGCAAGAGATAAATGGGGTGCTCTTTGAAAGGTCAGGCCGGACTCCAGGAGATCTAATCTGAACCCAAAAGTCTGATCACTCCTACTGTCTTCCCGGAAGTTCAAGGCCCTTAGTTCCTAGAATCAGAGGCAAGATGAGGAGGAGGGTTTGATGCCAAGCTGCCAGGAAGTATCCAGGGGCTCCAACTACTAAAACTGTTTCTCCACAAGGGCAAATAGCGAAGGTTGTTCTTTTGGTCTCCAAATAAATGTTCTGTTTCTCCATGGGGGAGACCTGATTGAAGTCTAGAAGAAGAGATGCCCCCTCACCCAGGTTCTGCCCTCTAAGTGGTGCCCATGGGGCAGGCTTTTAAATGGGTAGGCAGTGCCCTCGTGTGGCTGAAACCAAGAGTGCACCCACCTCCACTGCTGAAACTTCTAGCCCTTGTCCTTACCACCCAGGGCAGCAGCTCAGAGGTGACAGCTGGTCAGATTGCCTGGGCTGACAGGTAGTGCCAGAGGTGGGCAGAAAAATGAATTCTTTGCCCCTTGTGCCCCTTGGCACTCTGTACACACCTGCTGCTCTTTGAGCTCCAAAGATGTCTCCTGACCCTCTGGCACCTGCCTTATCACTCCATCAGGCCTGGCAAGTTCAAGGTAGGGACGCTCCCTGAGAAGCCTTTAGACCACACTTGCTACAAACTCAGAGAGGATGCCTAGATTGTAGGGACTGGCTGGAGGGAGGGAGTGCTCTCCGATGCACTTGAAGATGGGGGAAAGCCCTGCTCCCTTCCGGCCAGCTCTCCACAGGCACTGGGCCCAGGCTGACAGAGGGTGACATCTGGTGGCTGCTTCGTCCTTATGGCCAACATATTCCCCAGTCCCTAGGGACGTTCTGGGAATTAGTGGAATCTCACAGCCTCAGATCCTTCTCCTTGGGGACACGGCCAAACTCCCTTCTTCAAGCTGGCTGGACATTCCCTCAGGCCTTCAGGCCACTGAGGGAGGGCAAAGCCCCAGAGCTTCTGGCTGCTGATACTTTCTCATCCACAGGAAAAGGGCCATTGGGGCAGGTTGACCCTCAGGCTGACCTTTACTTCCCAGCTATATTCTAGTTTTCCTAGTCCCTTCTCTCCATACCTCTCAAATGAAAGAAGTGGCTCTTCTGTTTGTGGGACATAAAGTTGTAGCAGGAGGGTTTTCTCAGTGGCAAGGACTTGGAAGCCACCAGGACAGGGTGTAGCAAAGAGAATAAGGACTTTCTTCTCTTTGGCAATATTGAAGGAAGAAGAGAAAGACAGTTTTACCATCACACTATTCTGAGCTAGTTGACAGGCAGTCCTGTTTGGAGGCAGGCAGGGCATCAAGTTGATTTTTGTAGGGTTATTTCACTGTGACTTGCCTGGGCCAGGAGTTGGAAGTGAGAGAAGACAGCTGGCAAGTCTGTAAAAAGTCTGGAACAGGATTTGAACTCACCACCCAGGATGTTCTGGGCCTTCAACAAGATCTGAAAGGGAAGCAGAAAAGTCAATTAAAGCTAGGAAGATGGGGATAACTCTTCCCTACCCTGGAATAGAATAACCTTCTCTCTATCCACTACATCAGGATGTCTTTCTCATTCCCTTAACATTCAAAAAAGAGCCTCTCCACTCCTTCCTCCTTCTGTGAGGTCAATACATGGTGCTCCCTCACACAGACTATATGGTCAGATTCTGGGATGCTGTCATTCAAATTTAGACACCTTGGAGTACCCAATGGAAATGGTAGTTCCAGAGGTTAAGTGAAGGAATGGGGATAAGACTCCAAGTCTTCCGACACCTAGCCCAGTGTCCTTCCTCCTGTACTATCTGGGATGCCTCCATGGGGCTGGTGTTGAAATGGCAAAGACACTATAATAGAACCCAAACTGTGACCATATAGAGACTAAGACCTAAAAGCTAAGGGGTATTTCCAGTTCAATATCCCTAAGGCAGTGGTTTTTCCTCTTTTTTGTACCTCAGACCTCTCCTGGCAATCTAGTAAAGCCTAAGAACCCTTTCTCAGAAAAAAAGGTTATTGAATGCATAAAATAAAATACACAGGCTTATAAAAGAAACCAAAGTTTAGTGAGAATGACAATGTAATTGTTTTCCCATTTGAGTTCAAAGACCCCTTGAAATCTTAACCCCAGATGAAGAACCCCTGCCTAAAGGGAAGGAAAGAGGCCATCTGGTATAGTGGATAGAGAGAGGAGGTTAGCCTTGAAAGCAGTAAGATGCTAGTTCAGATATTATCTAACTGTGAGATCATGAGAAGGTCACTTAAAGTTCTCAGCACCCTGAGCAACTTCAGAAGACAATATGTGGATAATCTGAAACAATGAAGTTTCCACACTGGGATTTTCATATCTTTTTTTTTTTTAGACCCTTAACTTCGGTGTATTGTCTCATAGATGGAAGAGTGGTAAGGGTGGGCAATGGGGGCCAAGTAACTTGCCCAGGGTCACACAGCTGGGAAGTGTCTGAGGCCGGGTTTGAACCTAGGACCTCCTGTCTCTAGGCCTGACTCTCACTCCACTGAGCTACCCAGCTGCCCCCCTGGATTTTCATATCTTAATGAAATTCCAGACCCACTCACTCTCCCACTCTTCACCCCCTACACCCCCAAAAAAGGAGAGGAGAAAAAACAAACAGAGGGTTAAGGATGGAAATCCACCTTGGAGAAGAGAAAACTGAAGGTTAATGACTTCTGGGCTGCTAACCTCTGACAGGTGTCCAGAAGAAGGCAAACTGTTCAATGATGGTGAGAACAGAGAAGGAAAAGTATTGCTACACTGAAATAGTTAATAAAACTGTCTAACTAGGCAGTATCTGTGGCACTAGGATTAATGACCAAACTAGGACAGTATCATCTCTTTTCTCCAGACATCTAGAGAAAAGTTAAAAAAAAATTTTTTTTTAAGTTTGGCCTGCTTCCCTTAAAACTAAGATAAGAGAAAGGGGAGACTGAGGCGTATCTCGCCAAGTTGAAAGACTCTTTCTTACCTGATTTCAGAATCCCAGAAACCTCTAGAAGGATGCCAAGAGGTTTGCCAGGGCTCTAAGTGTCAGATTATTGGTAGGCATGATGCCCATTCCTCAGGAGTCTTCCTTCCTGCTATTAACTTGTTCTATGAAGAAAGAAAAGACAGGAAGGTCAGTATTAGAACCATGAAACAAGTAACCCCAGGTTGGAGACTACTCCCAGTGGGGAATGCTTAACTGATATGGGCCAACATTACAAATGATGATGATCTTCCTGAAAACCCTAACTCCTAACACCTGGAGAAAGTGAAACAAGAAAGCAAGTCTTTATTGAATTCCCGGGGAAATAGTTTTATATCAGAGAAGGGAGAGACAGGAAGCAGTATGTGCTGGGCAGATAGGCCACTACTACTGCAATCTCCTTATATATCACATATATGTATATAATATATATAAACCTTTACCTTCTGTCTTAGAATCAATACTGTGTCTTGGTTCCAAGGTAGGAGAATGGTAAGGGCTAAGCAATGGGGGTTAGGTGACTTGTCCAGGGTCATATAATTAGGAAGTGTCCTGAGGCCACATTTGAATCCAGGACCTCCTGTCTCTAGGCCTGGGCTCTCAATCCATTGAGACACCCAGCTGCCCTTAATCTCCTTTTACATTGGTAGAAATAACCCAGGATTTCAAACCCAAGACCCTTAAAAATGGCAATGTCTCCAGCTCAGTGCCTTCAACCATCATCCTGAGAAGCAACTCCTGTTCAGATGCAGCCTGGCAACTGCTGCAGGTGTTATAGCTACTGAAATCTCAGAAAAGAAAATTCTTGTCAAAGAGATGGTTCAACATCAGAAACAGATAGGATGTTGTCAGTAGAAATGATGTAAAGAAGAAGCATTGATACCTCCTTTGCTCCCATAACCCTAAGGACCATGGGGACCTTTTCATCTGACTTACAGTTAAAACTTCCTTTATGTGTTGTCTCGCCCATTAGTATATTGAGTTCCTGGAGAGGGGAGCTTGTTTTTCTTTTTTGTCCCCCCCAGCACTTAGCACAGTGCTTTGCACAAAGTTAAACCCTTTAAAAATCATTCATTCATTCATTCATTCATTCATTCATTCATTCATTTATTCATTCATTCAATCCAAGTCAGACACTTGGAGTACTAAGTAAAAAACAGACACCATCCCCTAGAGGCACTGTGGTATAGAAGGGAAAGAACACTGAACTCAGTCTGAGGATTTGGAGTCTGGTCCGGATTCTATTACTATCTTACTGCATGACTGTGGATAAATCATAGCCTCTTAGCTTCCTGCCTCACAGAGATTAGGTAAGACTCAGTTGAGTTAATGTATGTGAAACTACTTTGCAAATGTAAAGTGTTACACAAATACAAGGTATTTATTACTCCCAACCCTGGAGGGCAAAGACACAGACCTTCTCTGCCTTTTTTTGTTGTTGTTTTGTTTTTGAAAGTAGCTAGTCTGATAGGAGAGAGAAGACAGGAATCAACCGAAATAATAGAGCAATAAATCACAAAATTATAAGCAAATTTTGTGGGAAAGGTGGATCATACATTGGGTTAGCAGGTTTAGAAAATTGGGTGTTATATAGATCTGAGAGTCACTGTCCTTCCTAAAAGTATGCCCTAACTTCTCCAAAAGGTAGTTTAAAGGCCAGGAATAGGCTCTGACTCTGAGGCAGTTTACTAGGAATAATTCAGGTTGACAAGAGATCTATCTTCTGCTTTCAAGGTAGGGACCAATCCAAATAGAGGCCAACCCCATGTTTTGCCTCTTGTCTTACTCCCATCAGCCTTGAACTTGACGGGAAGGACTAGATGATAAATGCAAGGAAATGTGATGGGTAACAACCGGATCCCTCCTTTATGGCAGTCTTAGTCTTCACTCTGTGTGTCTCCCTGTACCCCTATACTCTTGATGAATAGCTTTGATGTCTAAGTTCTCTAATTGGTTCTTCCTCTTATTTTCCTTCATGCCTTTGTTCTATTTTGGAAAAAAAAAAACCTAGAAATAAGGAACCTCCCATTTTTCTTATCATCTTGGTTCTTCTAATCATGCACCCAAAGCAAAGTACTGACCCACAACCATAGTTCTGAACAGCTATGTATAATGCCTTCCCTTCCCTACCACCAGGTAGAGCAAGGGTCGGCAACCTTTTTGGCCATGAGAGCCATAAATGCCACATTTTTTAAAATGTAATTTCGTGAGAGCCGTACAGTGCTCACAGTGCACGCTCCTGTAACAGCGCCTGAAAAAAAATTGACTTTATGGCTCCTGCAGAAAGAGCCATATCTGGCCCTCAAAAGAGCCATAGGTTGCTGACCCCTGCAGTAGAGGCTGTCCCCCTAGATAGAGGCACCAGTAGACTCTCAGAGGGGGTCCCATCCTGCCTAGGGCCTAGCAATCCTCTGCAGTTTCAGAGACTATTTTGATAAGTGAGTCTCTTCTCTTTTTCCCTTTCTCCCTCCTTTGCATTTCAATGTGTCTGTAGTATGACTCAAAGAGTTCAAACTTAGCATGAAATCTCTGCTGCCACTAATAATGATTAGGGTTTTTTTTTTGTCATACCACTCCCCCATGGTAGGGTGATGGGTGCCCCAAGACCACCACTACTTATAGACTTCAGGAACAAGGATGGGTAGTATCCGAACTCCCAGCCATGACCATAGCTAGAGACGTGTTCTCAAGTGAGCAGGAGCTTGACTCTAAAAATGCCATGCACTCAATTTGTATGCTATTTGCATACTGTTCATTTAGTGACAAAATGCATAGAAAGCTTCACAGCTCCTTTTCCCTAATAACTCCCTACCACCCCCACACATCTGAGTGTCTTATTCCTCCCCCTGCCATCTCCCTCCTTTCTCTCTCCATATATATATACATATACACACACATATACATATACACACACATATAAAAGTGGAAAAAGCACTGGTCTAAGTTCTGTCCTGACTTCTGATCCTAGCTCTTCTAAGTAACTAGGGAATCTCTGGATAAATCATTCCTTCCACGACTGGCTAAGAGGAATTCCTCTCTTTTCTATACACTTTAGGGGACTGTAATAGATGATCTCTAAGGTTCCTTTATATTCTAATATACCTTGGTTCTGTAATTTAGCATTACCCCACTAGGAGAACACACAGCAGTGAGTGAGCATCTAAACCACTTAAAAGTGACAGACCCACCCAGGGGCAGCTAGGTAGCCCAGTGACTAGAGAGCCAGGCCTGGGGTTGGAGAAGACCTGGGTTCAAATCTGGATGTGGACACTCCCTAGCTGTGTCTGGGCAAGTCATTTAACCCTGATTGCCTAGCCTTTGTCCTCTTCTGTCTTAGAACTGATAGTAAGGCAGGAGGTAAGGGTTTAAAAAAAAGAAAAAGGTGCTAGATCCACTATTTCATCACTTGGTTGGGTCTGGCCAAAGGGGACACACAAGTGAGCTCTTTCCTAATGAGACCCTGTATAAAAGCCTTACTAGAACCTCCTTTCCTGTCCAGAGAGAGAGCCTAAGAAAGTACACCCATTTTACACCTATTCCTACAACTCAAACTCCACTGAAGAAGAATGCCTTGGATGAGGACAAGAAGGGGAAAATTAATTCCAACACCCTCCTCTACCTTAAATATTATTAGTACCTCCTGGCCTTTGTCCTTAGGCTGTGACCCTTCATATAACGTGACTGAGTAGGCAAAAAAAGAGCATGTAATCATATCCATAGCATAAATATACTATACACAGGCCCATTTTTTTGCCTTGTTCATACCCTTTAAGGAGATCCTTCAGAGGTGTGTGTGTGGAGAAATGAGTCTACAATGACCCAGCCTCTACCCTCTCCAAAGTTAGAGGAGAGAAAGACAGGAGCCACTTGGCTTCCTATAAATTGTTCTGTCCTTCCTCACAGCTGCAATCAGGAGCTAAGGGCTCCCGCAGGCCTTGTTCTGATCTGCTGCGGGCAAAGGAGAGTTTCTGAAACAGAGAGGACTTGGCTGCGGCCCCGTTTCAGCTGCCGGTGGGGCTGGCTAATGGGCTCGTTCAGCAAGACCCCCGCCCGATACACTAAAGAGTCCCCTGCTGGCCCCCTCCCCATTCCCAACCCAATTAATAAACAGCCCCCCCCTTTATAGCTGTGGGAGCAAAAAAGATGGAGATACAAACGACCCCAAGGGAGGGACTGAGAGAGGCCTTCCAAGCATTGAGTAAGAATGTGCTGTATCCATAGACAGATGCTGCTACAGGCTAGATACACCCTACTTTCAAAGCTCTAAGGGGGAAAAGAAAGAATTGGCAAAACTTCACATTTTTCTTTCCTACACCCAGGACAAATTGACCAAAACCTGCCAGGCACACTTCCAATAAGCTAGGCCACTGGGATGAGGATCCAAAGGCTACTACTGATTCCTCATTTTTCTCACTTTCCCCCATCTTAGAGTACAGCAATTCGCCCTTCAGTTTTTCAAATGAGTCCTATTGTCTTCAGTGGGAAGATGGGCAAAAAAAAAAAAAAATTTTAAAGGCAAGGATAGGGGGCAGCTAGGTGGCTCAGTGGAATGAGAGTCAGGCCCGGCCCAGAGATGGGAGGTCCTGGGTTCAAATCTGACCTCAGACACTTCCTAGCTGTGTGACCCTGGGCGGGTCACTTAATCCCCACAGCCTAGACTTTATCGCTCTTCTGCCTTGGAACCAACACACAGTATTGATTCTAAGGCGGAAGATGAGGGTTTAAAAAAAAAAAGAGCAAAGATAAAAGGATTTAAAGTTGGAAGGAATCCTTTTAGTCCAACTGCTTCATTTTACATGAGGGGAACTGAAATCCAGAATGAAGAAATGATCTGCACCAAGATTACACAGGTAGTAACAGACCAAGACCAGGAACTACTTCTTTTGTCCATCCAAGGTTCTAGGCGCTACACTGTGCTTACCTTATTTCACCTCATACCCCCAACACTGAAAATGGTCCTACAGGCAGCTAGATGGCTCAGTGGAGAGAGGGCCAGGCCTGATCTTGAGAGGTCCTGGGTTCTAGTTTGGCCTCAGACATTTCCTACCTGGGTGACACTGAGCAAGTCACTTACCCTCAACTGCCTAGTCCTTACCATTCTTCTGCCTTAGAATGCACACTCCATTCTAAGATAGAAAGTAAGAGTTTAAAAAAGTAAGGGTTTAAAAAAAAAACCCTTTAAAAAAAAGAAAAAAAAAGAAAATTATCCTGGCTCATATGTAGCTTTATACGATAATGCCCTTTCCTCCCTAAAAACCAAAACATAACACTTCCCAATTCTCACATCACCATCGCCACATAATCAGTTTCTGAGGTTCATACCATTGGCATTTCCTCCTTCATTTTTCCCATTAAAAGGATCATGAAGTCATTTTATCTTTTCCTCTAATCAGTAAGTTCCACTCCTGTCCTTTAGTCCCACCAGTCTTTACTTTAGTTCCTCTTTCCCTACTTCCTGACTTAGGCAATTATTTAATCGCTGATCTCTGTTCTAACTCATCCTATGAATAACTGCTAGAATAATCTTCCTCAAATGCCATTTTCATTGTCATTCCTCTGCTCAAAATACAGAGAACCCCTATATTGTCAATCAAACTAAATTTGAATTCATAACTGACCTTCAAGGTTGCTCCACCAACTCACCAACCTTATTCCTCAGTATCTTGTTCCAATCATGTTAGTCTCATTTCCACTTGGCAGGCTCATGCTCATTCACATGCCTTTTGCTTTGTGCCAGTCCAAGTATCTAGAAGGCTCAACTTCCTCACAGCCACCCCATTTCATTCCCTTCTTCCAAATGTCTCAAAACATGCTTACCTCAAGAAGCTTGTCCTACCCTGTTCTTGCTTCCCTACACTACTTTAATTTGTACTCACTAATATGTTTGTTGAAAGGCATCATCATGTCAGAGTCATATTTTGGTGTCAGAAAGATCAGGGTTGGTTTAACTCCTGTTGGCTATGAAAATGGGGCAACCTTTCAGAATCCCAGGAAATTGTCTAAAACCGTAAGTTACAATAGTTATTAATCTATGTCAGTGGTGGGAGTTTCCATACTGGGAGCCCCCCACCCACTGAAACCAAAAGCAAAAATATATTTGAGTATTCTTGAATTTTGTTGTTGTTGTTCTTGTTTCTACCATCCCCCTCTCTCAATAGGATTCAGGTGTTCCTTAAAAGCTGGGACCACTGAAGCAACAAGGTAGCACAGTGGTACTGGGTACCAGGCCTGGAGTTGAGAAGACCCGAGTTAAAATATGGCCTCTGACCCTCTCTAGCTCTGTGACCCTGTGGAAGTCACTTAACTTCTGCTTAGCCCTTAACACTCTTTTGCCTTAGAGTGGATACTTCGTACCCATTGTAAGACAGAAGATAAAGTTTAAAAAAAAAAAAAAAAAGCTGGGACCATCTTTGATTTCCCTCCAGACCTCTATCCAAATCTGTACACAGTGGGCACTTAGTATTATTGAATTACTGCTCCCCATTTGGAATTCCATAAAGAAAGAACAAGAACTAAGAATCTGGACAAATTTCTAGCATGATGCCCTTTCTACCATATCATATTGCCTTTTACCCAGGGAAACCGATTTCTTGCATCTGAAATCACCAGCTCAGGGGCTCATGAGGCCCTAAGCATCCTTTTAAGAAGGACTAATGGTTAGAAAAGAAGGAAGAAGGAGGTACAGAGGCTATTGTGTATTCAGTTTGTATGTGGATGTGTAAATATTCGTTTTTTCTCAAAACAACCAGGCACATATATGTGTGATATCTACATTCAGTGTCATCTATCAGACTTTTCCTGGCATTTGATGTGGTCTTCATAACCACATTGAGTTGCTTGACTTTGAAGTAAGCTACAAAAAGGAAAAAAAAATGCTACCTACCTATAAACCACACACCTCAACTTTTAGTCAAACCCAAAGGTATGTGAAAGTATGTGTTTCATGAGTTTAGCCTCCCCACTTGGTTGGGGGAGTGCTAGAATGGGACTATCCCATTTTTTGTATCCATGATCAACTCTTGCATTCACAATCCATGGCCTGAATTCCTAGAATCAGAATCATAGTCCCAAAGCCAAAATGTTATGGCTCTTCATTTCCTGAATGTCAGATAAACCTCTGCCTCCTTTTAAAGGCCTCCAGAGATTGAGATCTCCTAAGCCCTCATGAGCTTTCTTTTTCAATGTTTACTACTGCTAAGGTCTTCCTCAGGTTTAATGTCATATGAATCAGGTACCTGATTAAGCCTGGCCTTCTCTAGCAGGAATCCCTTCATCTTGACACCTAGCTCTAGGATGCCAGTCCTATACTTCTAATCTCAGGGAGATAACTATTAAGTTACTAAAATGCAATGGGGTCCCCACAAAGTAGGAGTTAACTTGTGGTCTGTGACCTTTTAAGAAAAATCTTTTGGTAACTATTTCATTATCATAGGATTCCTCTGTAATTCTATGTGTTTATCTTATGAATTGAAAAACAGTATTTTAAGCAAGGGTCCTAGGCTTTACTATATTGCCAAAGGGAATCAAAGACATGAAAAAAGGTTAAGAACCTCTGTTTTGAAGTGAGACATTCAGCTAGATATTCTCCTCCACTACAGAGATTCTTAGATATCCCAAATTCTTTCCTTTATTCCATATCTCTTCCTCTTTTCAACTTCTTTACCCTCGATCCTCCTTTAGGCCTCTGTCACCAGCAGGAATTAATGATTCTAGTAGAATTAAATTCAGGTGTTCCTGAAGCTGGGAAAGGTCTGGACTTTTGAGTTCCCCCTTCTGCAGTTAACAAAGATGTTAGCAATTGCTTTCTCTAAAGCAACTGAAAGCTGAGAAAAAAATTCTTACTCCCACTTTAAGCCACAGCATTGAGCCTCTTCTGCTGTTAACTAATGAGCTGTGATTTTTTGTCAAAGGCTACGCACATCAGCATGGCCCTATCCTACGTTGCCTCAACTTGATCTCATTCCTCTAACCTCTCTGGTCTCAGAGGTTTGGTTTATAACTGGCCTGTCAGAGTATCTCACATGGAACGGGAGTACAAGAATCCACACCTGGAAAGAGCTCTTGTCAGAGTACTCTCAACTTGAGGCCCACTCAGAAACCGAGACCGTTTCACACCCCCTATCTTTAAATTAAGTCTTGGGGGCAGCTGGGGGGCTCAGTGGATTGAGAGCCAGGCCCAGAGACAGAGATTCTAGGTTCAAATCTGGCCACAGATACTTCCTAATTGTGTGATTCTGGGCAAGTCACTTAACCCCCATTGCCTACCCTTACCACTCTTCTGCCTTGGAACCAATACATAGTATTAATTCTAAGACAGAAGAATTTAGGAAAAAAACTAATTAAGTCTCATCCTGATCCTTTTTAAGTCTAACAGAGATGGAGAAACTAGAAAACCCTTCCTGACTCACTAGGAAATGATATTGGATAGAAAGCCTCTGGTTTTTCCTTAACTAATTGGTAGGAAAGAGACATTAAGAAATCACTTTAATCATCATCCTCTTGCCTTCAAACCAATCCAGAACAAGATTTCTAACGAAAGGCATTCCCCTATTTCACTGTCTTTAACTATGGGAAAGTTCTTTTTTTGTGTGTTTTAACATAACTTTACCATTGTGGGTCACAGCTATTTATTCTTTTCCTAGAAGAATATACTACCACATAACTCTGAGATTGACATTCAGGGAAAATGAAGAAAGCCTCATTAGAGACAATCTCCTCCAACTGAATTGTGCTCAGAGAGTAACACATACTGGCTAATAATCCTCAACTGGCTTCTATCTTTCTCTCTTTTTTTTTTTTTTGCTCTAAGACCATTATCTCTGAGATGGGCATATGAGAGAAATCAAGTGGCCAGGCACAGATACCCCAGGGATCAATCACCAGGACAGCAGAGTAGCCTCCACATGCCCTTCTATGAACAACAGGCCACCCTCCTGTCCCTCCCTTTCCACCACACTAAGTCTTATATCCAACAGACACCATCTGCATTTGAGCTTTGAAATGTCAATGGTAGAAGTAGAAGTAGAAGAAGAACAGCCTCAGAGCTGGATGGGGGTGGTACAGGAAGACAACCCCCACCCCATTCTTCCCTAGCTGGAGGGCACTCGGCAAACCAATTTATCTTTTCTTCTATTCTACCTCTTCACAAAATTAATGAAATAAAACTTCCTATGCACACCAGCAAAACCAAAGTCCTTCTAAGATAAACATGGTCTCATTTGGCTTCCTTTTCTCTATCCTACAAACCACCCTACTCCAAATGGCTGAAAACCTGGATATTGTCCTGTGGACACCGCTCCCTCAGAGCACCAGAGCTAACCTTGTTAGCCTTGGGTACCCAGCAGGGAAAAAGGATGCTCTGGCAAGCCTAAGGCACAGGCTAAAGGGGAGAGGTGGATACAGATGTGTATATATTGTGATACAGTATCAACAACTGTCTCTTAGTGGCACACATAACTGAAGGCCGCCTTCTCCTTAGAAGTATAGAACTTAAGGGTTGAAAAGTATGTTAGAAATCATCTAGGGGGCAGCTGGGTAGCTCAATGGATTGAGAGCCAGGCCTAGAGACAAGAGGTCCCGGGTTCAAATCTGACCTCAGACACTTCCCAGCTGTATGACCCTGGGCAAGTCACTTAACCCCCATTGCCTAGCCCTTACCACTCTTCTGCCTTGGAGCCAATACACAGTATTGACTCCAAAACAGAAGGCAAGGGTTTAAAAAAAATCATCTAGTCCAATTTCCTCATAGATGAGGAAACTGAGGCTCAGAGATGTTAAAAGACTCGAGGTCATACAGATACCTAGTAGATTTACACCCAAGTCAACTAACTCCAAAACCTTTGTTCTTTCCCATTTTCTATACCAGGTGCATTCCCTGATTTGGAGTGAACTCATTTGAAGTATATTCCCAAGGATATTAGCAACAGAAAAGAGAAAAATCCTACAGCTGGGACCAGCACCCAAATCTGTTGATCAAAGTCCCACTGTCACCCTGCTCATCTCCAAGAGAGAAATCTGAACAGAGGGGGCTCGGCCTCTCCTGGGAGATGAAGGCCAAAGCATTTCCTCATTCTCCAACCTAACCTAGGCTCTTTAGAAAAACAATTAGGCTAGAACAAAGAAATTGAGCAGAACCAAAAGGAGGTAAGGCTGTATGCTGGAATTTTTTTTTTTTTTAAATAACAAAGGAAATCCCATTTCATCTCTGATACTTTAGACTGAGAAATTCCTCTGACCCCACCAGAGACAAATCCCTACAATACAGGACAAGCCTAATGTGGAAAATAAATGTCAAAATGGAAGGGAACTTGTGGAATTGAGTTGTAAGGTTATATATATAGAAAAATGAGGAATGGTTTTAAGAGTGGTAGTACTGGAGAAAGGATTATAGATTTAGATCTGGAAGGGACCTTAGAGGTCATGTGGTAGAATCTCTTTCTACAGATGATGAAACTGAGGCTGAGCAGTTTACTGATGTGGAGTTGGTTAAATATTGGGTTTGAGTACTTAGTGTTAAAAGACCAGCATTTTCTTACTGCTAATGCAATCAATGCTTGCTACTGTGGACAGAAGTATCTCATTTTTGCCCCAATTTGAAAATAGATTGTCTATTACTAGGTAAATGATAAAAATAAAGAAAAAGAAAATAGATGGTCTAGAACTCCTTTTCTCTGCGGCTTGGTCATCAGACTAAGGCAGGATAGTATTAACAAATATGTCCCAAGAAATATCTAGAAAAGTATCTTGTTCTCCTCCTGCTACAAACATTTCTGCATTAGGAGAAAACTGGGGTTATGGGCAAAGTAAGTATTTGGTCTTTAAGATTTGCAAGTTAAAATGCAACCTTGTACAAGCCCCAGGAAACAAATTTTCTGCTCTTAAGCTCCTCAGTCTTTTCTGATTTCCTATATCTACCTACCAATCCTCCACTTGGCCCATAAGAAAATTTCCCTCTTATTCTAAGTTCCCTAAACTTTCTAGCAGCTACATCTTCCCTTTTACGTGAATCTTATCTTTATCATTATAATGATACATAGACCAGCTGAACTTATTAGAAGAATTTAACCCTTAGACTTCTTTGCTATGAGGACAGATTTTATCAGGTGGTTACATAAAGTTAGAATCTGAGGCTAACATAGCTTTCACACAGTGAAAGTCTTTAACCTGCTTCCTGGACTTGCCAACAAGGAGATATGAACAATACAGCAACTGTTCATACCTAATCTCTCTGATGGAGACTTCACAGGAACTGGAGGTGTTTGGATTGAGACCTATGCTGTTCCTTCACTTTAAATTGTTTTCGACTTTATTTTCCTTTAGCTACAGCTGAGCTCAAACCCACTTACCTCTCCTGCATGGAGGAGTCAGGGTACATGAAGCTCAACTTTTTGTGTGGTTTGGCAGTGCTACAATTTGCATAATCATTTATTTGCATAACCTTGCATGAGTTATGTTTCAATTGTGTTCTTCACAGACTTCAACTTCAGTTTTCTTTAAAATTACATCTCAATTCCAAATTTCCCCATCTCCCTTTTTTTCACTCCCAAATTCTCAACCACCATTTGTTTCTGCTTTACCCCTTAAGTGGAAAACACCCAATTCTGTAGTTTCAAGCCTACAGTGCACTAGATTAAGAATACCTAATTTCAAATAAGAAAATGACCTTTACATATTATCACACCTGATTAGAGGCTACAGAAGAAGGAAATGCAATGGAGCAAAAGTGGTACAGTAACAAGGAAATATTTAATTTTCCAATCTCCACTTTCCATTTTTATAAACTGAAAGGAAAAAAATTTAATATATTACAAAATATCTGTACATAGACAAAGGTATACCCAGGGGGCAGGGAGAGGAGAGGGAAGGAACAAAAAATGAGAAAGGGGGGATATAGTGTCAGAAACCCAACTCAAAGAATAAAGTGGTCACTGACACTTCTCTGCTATAGCAATCTGTCAAAACCTGTTAACCATTTCAGCACTATAACTTTATATGTATATTACATATATATATATACACACACACATATATATGTATACACATATATATTTTTATATATATATGGAGGGGATGTTTAAGGTGGAAGCAGCTAATGAGACCTACTCATCTTGGTGCTAACTGTCCTGTTTTAAGCACATATAATTTCCCTCATTAAAAAAAAATCATCATTTTTCCTATGGACAGAGCAACTTAAGAAAACTGGGTCAAATTTTCCTAAAATGACAAAAAATATTCTGGTCAAAACAGTTTTACCTCCCATCCCTTATTTGTGAAATGGAATAAAATTTCTCATCTGCTCAAAATGTTTAATTGTTTCTCTTCTTCATGGTACAATTTAAAAAAAACAACAACAACAACAACCAAACTCCATTCCCCATTTTTAACGGGGTTAGGCTATGTTTTGCAATTTTTCTTTTAACAGCAAAAATGAAATTCTGTCAAACTTTTGTTTCCACCATGTTTAAATATAGCTGAACAATTCATAGTTATTTTTTCCTCCACTGGATCCAGGGAATCCACCCCCCCCCCTTGAGAAATTTTAAAATCCCCAATGCCTAGTTTTCTTTTTAAAGTTCAGACAATGAATGGAGGAGTGGAGGGGAATCACACATACATACACACATGCTAACACACCTGTCCCCTTACCTCAGAAGGGGTACAGGTCACAACAGGAAATAAGCACATTGCTTAGGATATTTGGCATAATTTTTTTAAATGGCAATGGTGGGGGTGGGGAAAAATACACACCAAAAAACTGTGATAGATGACAGTTGACAACCAAAATACAATGAAAATGTAGAGAGAATTTTATTCAGACTGGGTGGGGCAACCGATTCTATTTCATTTCAGATACTTGAGAAAGTATCCCAAGCTCAAGTTCTTTATCAAAGGCAGAGCAGATCGAAGCCAAGTGCTTCAATTCAGATAATAATCCCAAGAATAAAGGGCCACTGATATGAGGTCCCAAAGTAAAGAGACTTCTAAGAAGCTCAAGTGACTTTTAATGCAGGTCACCAACACTGTGTTGATGAAGCTAATTCAGCTGGACATATTGGTACTAAAATATGTCAGGGCCAGAATAGTATAGAAGATTCTCTTTCCAATCAGTGTTGTGTCCCCATTGGCAAAAACCAGACCAAAAACCAAAATAAAATAAACACACACACACACCAGAACTCTGCCATTTGCAATAAAGGGAAAAATAATAAGCGTAATATGTCTTTGGAGGTTTCTTCTTTCTTTAAAAAAAAAAATCTGTGTATTTTTTCTCTTATGGTACTGCTTTCATATTTCATTTGAATTCTGCAAATCCTCCTCCAGACTGCTAAAACCAACAGCCAATGTTTGCCTTTATTCATAAAAGGGGTCTAACTTTTTAGAAATCATATATAATCTATGCAGATAAAGACTGTGTGAATGTATGTACCTCTCTGAAACACTACGTATGCTGGTACTCGTATCTGTCCTTCAATATGAAGCGCATACAGGTATATACCTTCATATGTATCCTTCTCCCTCCCCTGCTTCAGAACGTTTCCCTTTTTGAATTCTTGTGATAAGGCAAGGTTCTAGCCAGGCAATCACAATACAACCTGCTTTATCAAAACAAAAATAAACATGAAATTTCTCTGGGGGAACCTTCAAAAAGGATTGGCAGGGCATAGGTACTGGTATGTGTATATAGCAAATATGATTCTTTCCCCCCAGTTCCTTAATTTTAAACTTAATAACAATAATAAAGTACCAGGTATTGATACATCTCCAGGAAAAACACCCATTCTATACTAAATTTACATGTCCTTTTATTTGTCTATTCCCCCCTCCCTTTTTTTCCTCTGATAATATTTCAATGCTCTGTGGGAACCAGAAAGATATTTAAATACTTTCTGACATCAAAAATATATATGTGTAAACAGTACACTAACTGCTATATCTTTAGCTAAGTACAGAGGCACTGTCTGTAACCCCAGTCCAGCAGCAATATCCAGGGCTGTCCCCATTTACAAACCAAAAACTCCGGTATGTAGCACCTTCCCCACTTGAGTAGGGTTTTATGAACAATTTTTAAACCTTTTTTTGGAATTGAAGAGTTACAGAGAACAATGTTGGGGTTTCAATTTCCTTTCCTTTATTTCAAAAAAGTTAAAGAATCATCCTGGGCTCTTGAGCTTCTAAAAGGTTCAATTCCCCCACACGTCTTGAAAGGTTTAAAAAAAAAAAAAAAAAGCCCTTCCAAAATGGGGCAAAAAAGGAAGGGAGGAAAAAGTCCACCTGTTTGCCCAAGACAATCACATTCTGCAACCTGCTTCAGATGCAGGGAGAGAAGGCATATGTGGAACAAACTTAAGGGACAGGAAATTTATCAGAAAAAGAGATGTGTCTAGCAGCTTAACAGAAAAAAGATTCACTTAAAAGCAAAATAGTTGGGGTAGCAGATGGGAGGGTGCATTTTCTTAAACCAGCCAATGCATTCTTGGTTTTGCGTAATGCACAAGGCTGAATTTTCTGAACTTTATTTTTTAAAATTACAAAATAGAAGACTGGGGGGGGGAAGGGGGAATCATTTAAGAGGTAGAAGGGTGGAGGGAACAAAAACAAAAGAGCCTCCTCTCTGATTTTTGCCTCAGAGCTAGAACTATTTTTTCTCTTTCTTGTCCAAGGAGGGCAGGTTCTGAGCTGCTAAAACATTTAGTTTCCAATTTAATGACCCTCCCCAAACCCTTTCACCAGCAACTGCCAAGCTAGGGGTGAAGTTGTTCATGCTCTGGCCCCAGCCCAATGAAAGGGGTCTGGCTAGCAAAATGCCCACATCAGTACTATGTAGAACTCCCGCTAGCAGCAACTGAGCAAGAAATAAGACAAACAGCTTTGTAGTAGCCAAATGCAGACGATTACCTCAATCTGGCAAACGATTTCATTAAAAGGTTCAGAGGAGAGAAAGTAGGGATGGAAAGGGAAGGAGTCTTTCAGGAAACCAGTCTCTTGGTTAATAAGGAACTCCTCTCCCTCTTCCCCCTCTTGGTGGGACTCTCCCAGACCCCCGATAGAGCTTTCCATAAGCAGTAGCCTGTGCTTGGGCTCCCCAGTTAAGGCTGGCTCCTGAACCACTGGCCCCAGTGGCCCCTGGCCCAAGTTCCCCATAGTTTTGCAATTTGGCCTCTGTGTGGACCACTGTATTGTTGCTTCCCTCGGCTTTCAGGAATGGCTGCCCGACCACTGAATGTAATGCTAAGGGGACCCTGGCAAATCGGAGGTCCTGGTCCCCTGGGAACTGCACTGACCCTGTGCCCTGGTAACTGCTCGACTCCCCAAGATGGCTCACAGAGCCTGAGAAAGTCCTGCTCTTCGCCAGGGTCTGGGCCAAAGGTTCTGACAAGGTTGGGCCGGAATTGCGCTCATCAGTGTCAGTAGCACTGAACCCTGTTTCAGGCCCCTCAGTGCCTCCGTAAGTCCTGCTTGAATGGGGTCTGGTAGAATATTCCATAGGTCTCAATGCCTGGTGCTCATGTGGCAGATGGCCAGAAGGTTCCGTTTCAGGCTGGGACAAAAGCTGCAGCAGAGCGGCCGTCATAGCTGGGTTCAACTCTTGGGGGGCGCTGGAAAGATCGCCTTCAACCAGAGGGGGTGGAGGTGGCGGCGGTGGAGGTCCAGGGGGTTCAGGGGGTCTCTTCTCTGGTGGAAGAATGTGAGGAGGACATGCTGTGGAAGGGTTACTTCTTTTAAACACCATCTTTAAAATCACGTGATTATACACACACACTCGTGCACACATTCACACATATACAAGCACACAGCTAATACAAGCAACCCAGAAGTGGAAAAAAAATCAACTCTTGGGATTAGAAAAACGAAACTTGTATGAAAAAATAATTAAAACGATAAGTAAAACAGTTGCATGCTACATTTACAGACTGGCATAAATGATTAAACTTCAAGGCTTTTTTCTGGTTATTGTTTTGGGAAAAGACTCCCTCCTTTCCCCACCCCTTTTTTGGAGGGACCATTCTTCTACCTTGTGGGCCCTTGGTAGCCCAACTTAAGCTGTTGGATTAAATGTTAATTTTTTAAAAAGCAAGAATAGGAAAAGTGGAGAGAGAAAATACATTTGATTTTCATATCTGGGGACAAATCTTTAGCATAGGAAGTCTGATGACACAATATTAACCTGAAATAGATCTTAAGAGTGCACAGGATAGATGTATTGAACTGGCAAATCTTTTATTTCTGTAATTCAGGAAGTCCACACCTGTCTCCCCAATTTACGTCATTTTCACATTTCAAAGGAATGGGAAATTCTAAAAATTTATTGCCATATTCCCATTCAGGATCCCATTTTGTGATGAAAAGAAATGCCCATTTTTAATGGCAAGTTACAAAGAATCAGTTTTTGTTTTCCTCTCTGCATCATTTTTTCCATCGTAAGCACAAAGTGATAGTGCTGTGTATAGTGTCATGCACCACTGGGCTCTTGAAAAAAAATTTATTTATGGCAATGAGGAATGCTAAATGTTTAGAGAAGAGATGAGTTAAAACTGCAGCCCTGTACCTTTAAGTTATCGTTGTTTTTCTCGGATTAGTCCCCATGTTCCCCCTCGCACCCCCCAAAATGTTAGTCCAGTTTGCTCAGCCACAGTAACTAGTATCTGATAATGAATTTCTTTGGACTCAGTGTGAGGTGACATAAAACATCTTTAGTTGGTGGACACCAAAAGTACTGTGTGCTAAGTTGCTATGGTCAGAATAGGTTAGGGCCTTTAGAATTCTGGGGGCTACCATGCTGAAGAGAATGGTTTAATGCTTTGTAATGGTGTATCTTTCAAATAAAAGCCTAACTACTTCTGTCTGTTATCATTGAAAGTATATATATGGATTCTTATACAGTCAACTCTTGATTATCTGAGCTACTAGAGGACGGCAGTTGCACAGATAAACCAAAAATAATTTTTATTTGGCTTTTGAGTACATCATGGGTTTTATTTATATTTGGCAAGGCTATTACTAAAATAAATCTGAATTCCCTGAGCACAAATGTGAAGCACTTTAAAAAGTTTAAAAAATGCTACCTATACATATGCGAAGTTGGGTTGGGCAAATGGAAAGAACAGAATTAGCATGGTGCTTAGGTGCCAAGCACAGAGTAGGCACTTTATAAATACTTGATGATTTGCTAGTTGACTGAGAGCAAGGTGGCAGGGATTAGAAAAAAAACAAAACAAAAACAAAAAAAACAACAAACCAACAACAAAAAACCCAAACTCCAAAAACCACATCTAGCCATGGAAAAGCCACAAATTAAAAAGTATACACCCAGATAACCAAGGGCTGATAATACAAGCATCTATACATAAATTTCAGAGGCTTTCCCATCAACCCTCTATCTTATCTATCTGTCTGTTTGTCTATCTACTTACAAAAGTCCACAATGCCAATTATAAACATTTTTTGGACCATATATATTAAAAATCAGATATTTTAATCCAGAGGGCAAACTACTGTGAAAGATCATAACTATAAAGAAGGCAAAACTAAACTTATATTCTTTCAGTTGTAGCTCTTTTCACAATTAAATTTTATCTTTCATGCAAATGATCCAATAATCTCACTTAGAATAATACTATTTCTTGAGATCAAACTCCTTTTTCTGTTTTTCATTTCTATTACGGGAGGAAAACAGTACTGGGAAGTAGCAATGTGGCTGGATTGTAAATAATCATTAGTGAGATTTTAATAAGGCTCCTTGAAAGAATTAAAAAAGGTAACACATAGTTACTGGGCGAAATAATTTGAGGGGTTGACAGCACTGTCAATTCTGAGAGATCTGTGTGTTAACAAAATACACAGATGATTTAAAAATTTTACTCCACAATTACAGAGCAACTGAACAGTAGCTAAGAAGACTCGCTTTCACCATCTCTAACATCCCCAGCTTGCCCTCTGCTGGAAATGCTAACAAATAGCAAAACAGCTCAAATGAAAGGCAGCAGGAGGGAAACAAGAAGGGAAAGACATGGTTAAGATAACAACTGGATAATCCAGTGGTGGGTACAGTAATTAGCGAGGTGGCATTTATAATCACCTCTGAAAGTAAATCCATCAAGTCATGGTTATAAGCCAGAACTTAATTTTAACTCACAATTTCACCTTTTGCTGGGTTGCTTAATTATCAGGGAGGCTTCCTTTACTGTGTGTTATTTAAAATGGAATACACTTCCCCTTTCACCAATTTTAATTAGAGTTGAGGGTATATGTGTATTAGGAGGGCAGGTACTGAATTAGATTTCTTTACTATCCCATGGAGAGGAGTGGAACCCTCTTAATTTTCTTTTCTTTTTAATTAAAGCAACACTGGAAGCACTGGTTCTTGTTTTGGCTCTTCTCTACCAACTAGCTGTGTGATCTTGGGCAAATCATCCTGGGTCTGTTTTCTTTACTATAAAATAAGGGGGACACTCTTAACACTAAGGTCCCTTCCTAAGTCCAAAATTTTCAAATGGCTCATGCTGGTGCTTTTCTGTAGTGTATCTGTTTTCTGTAGTATATCTGCTTGGGGAAATCAGGTATATGCAACTTAAATCACACCACATGAAATTTGAAATCAGGAGCCTAAAACAGGAAAGCTTAGTGTACTGAATCCTTGTGCTTTTCTTAAATTCTGGGGTCTAAATGGATAATTGCAATTGAAAACATCAGATATGTCTGCATTTTTACAAATCAAATTCAAATATCCTCCTCCATCACCCCACATCACATTCTGGAATTATCTGAGTGAGTGGAAGAGTGCTAGGTTCCTTTTCTTTTATTTTTGAAACAAGGCTTTTACATCCTTCTAGGGGCCTTGATTATCCATCGCAAAGGCCAAAGCTTAAAACAATGAGGTTTATATATGCTATTATTTTTGGTAAAGGAAATGTATAGTATGAATTGTCTAATTAGGAAACATTCCAAAATGGCTGATTTTCCTTATTCTTTTATCTTACAGGTACACACTGTGGTATCAAGCATCTTAAAAGTCCAATACATTACAGGCAGAGAAATAAAATATGATAGTGGACCCGAAGTTTGGAATTCAGAATTTTCATGTGCTAGGTCTGGTTTGGCCAGACACATATGGTGGTACAAGATGAATCATCAGCCACAGTTGCAGTTTCTTTGCTTAAACAAACCTTAAGGACCCTACTTACCTACTTCCTGGGGGGTTGAAAAAGTATGTACAAAGTGATTTTTGAAAGGCTTTGTAAGTTTGGGATGAAAGGAGATGGGGAAGCAGAATGCCATTGGTGCTAGACTCCTCTGTAGACAGTTACAGAAAAAATAAACCCAAAGCCATTGATGTGAAAAAAGAAAATGGTAAGAGATTTTTTTTTTTTTTAAGAGGGCAACAGCACCTGAGCTCAATGAGATTCATGACTGGTCTGTTTTACCTGCTGCCTCCTCCTGTGGTATTGTGGGAGTTCTTCGGGGCCCCTGTGGCCCACTGCTCTTTTCTCCATTGCTTTCCTCCAGGCTGCCTGTTGGTTCCTGGGTTTTCATCAGCTGACTCAGGAGGACTGCCAGCACATTCTGCATGTCACCTGGTGTGCCAGATGCTTCCGGGGTTGTCTGCTCTGTTGAGGGTTGGACTACCATGGCAGGGGGGGGCTCCTTCACAGTCTCCTCCAGGGCCACATGCTCAGAGTCCTGATGCTGGGAAGTGGCTTCATTGAGGGCATTGATGGATTGGTTCAGGGCCTCCAGCTGCTGTTGCATCTCTGGGTTGGAATGGACATTGAGCAGCTGTGCCATCTGAGGGATGCTCAGGTCAGTCTGGCTCTGCAGCAGGTTCAGTAACACTGCCAATTCACTTTGATTCAGCTGCTGTGTGATGTCACCAAGGCCTGCGGAGAGACAGTGGAGCCATCACAGAAGGAGGAGGCAGAAAAGAGGGCTTAACCCTCCTGAAATATCAAAATCAAGTTTCTTCTATTCTAGCAGACACTTTGATTTGAAAGTCTCATTCTATATCCCCATTTCCCATGGTAACTGTTATTTGATGTACTTGAAAGCATCCAGATACATTGAAGCAATTTTTAAAAATCCGCTTGCTTTGGGTTATTATTTTATGCCAAATGAGTAGTTTAAAATGATGATTTAATTTGCTTTATAAACAGTATGCCTCCAGATAGAAATAAGATTGGTTAAGAAGGCTGAGAAAAGAATATTTGTCATCTAGGAACTTGTTTGAACAACTCATACATATTTGGATATACTCAAATCAGAAGACAGCTCTGATTTTCTCTTACATTGTGGCAAAAACCAGTTAGTTTTCATAAGATCTATTAACTTGACATCAAAGATTTCACAGTATCTGGCAGGGTATGTTAAAAAGTCATAGAGGATGATGCTAGGACTAGGCCAAATTCAGTTTACCTAATCACGAAATATTTATTATCAAGTATTCAGCTAATAAAATACAGTCCACTCAGTTTTTTTTAAAAGAAAGGAAAATGATGTTTTAGTTCTCCCTAATCTAAATCACATGGGTATATATTAATCTCTCTTCTTTCCCTAAACTAGATACCATCTTTTTACTAATGCTTTTCTAAAAGAGGTTTAAAGATCAAGAACAATGATTTTTGTGTGATCTTTAATAGCAGCTCTCATTGGAATAGTGCTTGTAAGAAACACAAAAGCCTCTATTCCCCACACTGACCTATTGCATCCCCAGCCCCAGGTTCCACCTTGACAGGAGCAGGCTGGGGTGGTGCTGGGCTATTGTTCTTCACAGGCTCCACATTTGCTCCTGAGGTAGTTTCTTTTCGAGAAGTTTTGGACAAAGGTGGTTCCTCTACCACAATGCCACTCTGCCTCTGCCGCCGCCGTTTCTTGCTCCATAGTTCATGGCAATCCTGCCAATGGGGGAGGCTGTGAAAAAGCAAGAGGAAATGTGTGTGGGAGTGTGATAGAGGATGAGGGAAAGACATGGGGGAAAGAAAGCACAAAGCAAGAAGGAAAACACAAAAATATTGACCAAGAAAACGGATGGAAGAAATCTAGGCTATGTCTGGATTGACAAGCTAGTAATGTAAGATTTAGAGCTGAAAGAGACCTTAGAGATCACCTATTTGAACACCCTCATTCTACAGATAAATAAACTGAGGCCCAGAGAAACGAAGTAATCTGTTCAAAGTTGCAAAGAGAGTAAATGGCAAAAACAGGATTTGATTATAGGATTCACTCCAAATACAACTCTGCACTCACTATCCAGGTTGCCTCCAATTAAATGACCATTAAAATGACTGTGACTCCAGATAAACCTTAGCTGATGAGAACAAAAATGTGAAGAAGAACTTCCTAAAATCAAGGAAGGTATCCTGGTATTAAAGACCAAAACTTTATTTCAACTCACAGATTCCATTCATAGTTCTAAAACACATGACTCCCCTGACCTGGCTAAGGACTTTTACAACTTTATTTTTATTTTTACTTTTACAGAGGACATCTGCTCAGGTTCAGTATAATCAGAGAAGACTATTTGCAAAGGTTATAAACAACCCAGTAGAATATTATTCATTGATGGTCTGGGAGAGGGAAAGGAAAAAAAAAAAAGTATTTTTACCCATATCCTATCCCCTCAAGAAAACACTGATTTCTTCAATCATGAGATTCAATATTTTATAATTTTTTGGAATTTTCAGTTTCCTTTTCATATAACATTGAAAATAGTTCATGTCGAGTTTCATTATGACAAAAAAAATCTTTGTAAAACAAAGAAATAGGCAAATCTCAGTGCACAACCCATTTATCTCAAATAATATTCAATGCTACAATATTCTAATACAAGAAAAAATTTAGAGTCTCTCAGAGCTTATAGTACAAATGATATGAGATATTAATTACTGACTTTACATATATCTTAATACATATCTTCACCTCACCCAAAGCAGAAAACTACTAAAAATTTTGAAAAAAAAAAGATTTGTGAGATCAGGGACCATCTAACCAACTCATTCATTTTAGGGAACCATGAGGCCTAGGAAGGTTACGTGACTTGCCCAAGGTCACACAGGTACTGTTAGAGGAGGGATTTGAACCCAGGTCCTCTGACTCCAGAGCCAATCATGTCGAGGTTCTCAGAAGGTACTAGAGAAGGGAGAGAGACATTACAAATTAAGGTGGGGAAAGAGTTACATCAAAACATCAAGGACTTGATTTTTTTTTAGTGGCACACCAATATTGATTGTTGAACTTCTATAAAGCAGGAGCTAAAGTCCTAGAAAGTTGCTTGATGCTCAAAGAGGTTATATGACTTGTTCATAGTCACAAGATTAGTACAATTCTAGGGAGAGGTGGGAACTTGTTGATTCCTGACTCCAAGCCCTTCATTCTCCAGGGCAGAGCTTGGGAGAGGGATAGTAATTAAAAATAAAAAAATCAAAAGTGGATGCTCAAGAAGAGAAAGAAGTTGGATAATATGGTGGAGATGCAACAGGAAAAGGAAATGAGTCAAATTTAACTAAAAACAAACATTTTTACCCTCATGTCTCTGTAACTCTTGAATTCAGTTATCTTTCTTGTTGAGACAGTTTTAGCTATTTGATGTCTCCAAGAACACTGATGGTCCGTTCAAGGCTTTATAGAAACAATTCTCAGTTCCACATTATCTGGGGTCTTGGGAAAGGATCCTGGGCACTTACTCTGGAGGAGCCATTTTGCTGAGCTCAACATCTCTAAGAAAGTCACTCTGCAGGGCCTGCTCAGCAGTGCAGCGCTTGTTAGGATCCAGTGTCAGCATGTGGTCAAGCAAGTCTAGAGCAGCCAAAGGAATACTGTCAAAGGAGACAAAAATGGGTCAGTCTCAAGTGACCAGATTGTTTTCAAAGCTGCAGCCTTCTATCAGAAGGTCTTTGAATTACTAGCTCCAGATAAAGCTAGGAGAAAACAGTAATACTAAGAGATTTAGAGGGACCAAGGAATAGTTAAGAATTGTTTGAGAAACTCATAGAGATATGTCTCTGTAAAGAATTTAAAAACCTTGTAATACAAAAAGATATATGGATATATGTAAAGAACTAAGGTGAATTTAGGAAGATTTTCAAAATAATGTTTCCTTCACAAACAAAAATGCTACTAGTTTTGGGTTGCAGAAATACGACAGTAATGCTAGTATAGTAATATGCCCATTAAATGTTTGTAAAAACACACATTACTAATTGAATCCCTCGAAATTATAAAAAGGCTATATGGTTCAAATATGAAATTTTTTATATATGGGATAGCATGAAATCACTGAGGAGGTGGGTAGCTATATATTTAAGAAAATAGGAAACTATATTATATTACACAATAAGAGTAGCAGAGGTTATGCTACCACTATCAAGGACAAGTTGCCTGTTTCTGTAAAACTCACAAAGAGAATTCCTCACGCAGACGTCTACGATATTGCTTTTTCGGTTTCATTGTGTTGAAGTAAGGTAGCTTAATAACATCGGGCCACACAGCTGGACAGGGGCTGCCGCAGAGCCGACTAGAAGCAAAACAAAAAACATGCAAAGGAGTGAGTTAGCCATATGCTTTTTGAAAAATCCAGACATAGAACTACTACCTCCTGAGGTTCTGGGCATCTTGATAAAATTAAGTTCAAGGGCAAGTTGAAAGATGAAATCTGGAGGTCTCCTTCACTTTCCAAGAGAAATCCTCCCTCCCTTCTCTGAAGTATTTAAGAGGGTAGGGGAGAGGGCCAGCTACAAGGCTCAGTGGATAGAAGGCCAGGCCTAGAAACTGGAAGTCCTGGGTTCAAATCTGATCTCAGACACTTTCTGGCTATATGATCCTGTGCAAGTCACTTAACTCCAATTGCTTAGCCCTTACCACTCTTCTGCCTGGGAATGATACTTAGTACTGATTCTAAGACAGAAGGTAAAGATTAAAAAAAGAAGATAGGGGAGAAAAATGTACTAGCATAAATACTGCGGCTGAGGTTAACAGTAGGCTTTCCAAATTTGTAGTTTATTGATGGTTAATAGAGAAGAAAACACATGCTTTAACTTTCATAGTATGGTAATAACAACATCCACTTTATTTGTGGGAGTCTTGATTTTCATAGCAGATCTTAATTATCTTGTTAACATGAAATATATTCCCCTTTGTAATTAATTATGTTCCTTTGCCTTGCTCTCAACAGATTTACCTTCTTTCTGTTATGTTTAGATATTAACATTAATGTACATTTTCTAAATTACAACCAAAGTCCAGCTAGGTGGCAGCAGTGAATAGAGTGTCAGGCCTGAAGTCAGAAAGACTCATCTTCTTAAGTTCAAATATGGCCTCAAATGATTTGGGCAAGTCACTTAAAACCCTGTTTGTCTAAATTTCCTCATCTTTAAAATGAGTTGGAGAAGAATATGGCAAACTACTCCAGTATCAAAACCTCAAATGAGGTCACAAAGAGTCAGAAAACTGTTGTTGGCTCAACTACAGACTACAACTGATGTCAATCAGTTGAGATGGATCCTAAAGTGTAATGGATATCAAGAAGTCATCTGGGGGGGGGGGGATAGAAGGGGTGTAGAAGGACTGTTTTGGATTACCAGAGATGGAGACTATCACAAATAAGCAAAGAGTAGAACTATTTTTTTATATCTATAACGAATGAAGTCTCAGCTTTTGGTTTGAGATCAAAATTTAGCTCCCTCATCATAGCAATGTTGTCTGAAACTAAAAATTTAGTCCCTCAAGAATCTTACTCCTATCCCTGAAATCAGCACCTCATCATCTGCTTAAGGCATCATTTGTGTACAATAGATCTCCTCAACCTCAAAGCTTAGTAAGCTTATATTTCCCAATACCATCAGAGCAATGTACTTTATAAAACTAATTAGGGGGATAAGAAACACACTTTGTGTATAATGTCCTAAAGACTTTGACATATGGCAAGATGTAATCATTAACGATGTGGTTAAAATAACTGGTAATTTAACAAGGTGATACAAATGAATTTTAGAAGAACAAATTAATTCTCACACCAAAGAATGCATTTGTATGTACACATAAGCCCTCCTTCCTTCCCACCACTCTTGTTTTACCTGATTAGTTCAAGCTGAGCCAATTCCAGATTAGCTTGAAAAATAGGCTTCTTTGTAAACAGTTCCCCAAGGATGCAACTAGAAAGAATAAAAGTAAGAGGTCAGGAGAGTAAATACTGAAACCAATTTAAATAGTGTCTAAATAAACTTTGTTTCATAGTGCTGAGGGATAGCCTGGGTTTCCTTGGGAAAAAAAAAAAACAAAACACATTTCAGGCAGCCAGGACCATAATCAAGACTACATACAAATTACCAATGTATCAAATCCAGTTTAGCACTATGCCTCCTGGTGTCTGGCATAGCTTAAATGAATTAGCTACAGTTGACATTTTTATTCAAGAACTTAGTAAGTACCTACTATGTGCAAGGCTAGCATATGCTAAGCAAAGTGTCATTATATAAATGAATAAGACATGGCCCCTATGATAGGGTATAGTTTACAATTTAGTAGAAGAACTGAGAAGTACCCAAGTATTTATAATACAAAGAAGAATGTGTTAAAAACGAGTAAGAAAAAAGCCTTTACTACTGGACTGAGTTTTGAACTTTATTCAGTAGGCCCCCACTAAAGACTTTATGATGTGATCAAAAAGATTAATCCAGAAGAAAAGCACAAGATGAACTGGCTTGGTGGATGAATAATGACAGGGAAACCAATTAGGAAGTTAGTAGTCCACATAATGAAGACTTTTATGTAAGTCCCTTGAGAGTACAGGCTGTTTCCTATACTCTCAAGGGACTTACATTCCTGGCACATAGTAAGTGCTTTTAAAAAAATGGCCTTGTTGATTGAACCAAAGTACTGGCAGAGGGCACGTGGAACACAGTGATGCCATAAATGGAAATGGGGAAGCTGAAGTGAAGAGCAGTACTGGGAGTAGCAAAAGGTTCAAGGTGGGTAAGAGTAGCAGAGGAATCAGTTTGGGGAATTAATTTGGAGATGCCAGTGGAACACTGATTTGTACAATACAGCTGGAAATAGGAATCCGGCACTCAGAAAAGAAGTGAAGCATTAAGGATACTGATTTGGCTATGGCCTACATGAAAGTGATCATAAGGAAGAGAATATAGAAGAAAAACAGTTGAGGACAGTCTTTGAAACACACCTACATGAAGAGAATCTAGAGACAGAAAATCAACAGCCAAAATAGGAAGGGAATCACTAAAGGGCACTTGCAAACAAAGGAAGCAAAAGTATCAAGTAGGGACTAAATAGTTCAAATGTTTCAGGGAGGTCAAGAAAACCGAGAAAAGGTCTCTGAATTTGTGGATTAGGGAGTCAGTCTCTGATGGATTGTAGAGAGTAGTTTAAATACTGTAACAGAGATGGAAGCTAGATTACAAGGGATTCAGGCTCAAGTGGATATCCTCACTTCTTTGGACAAAAAAATAGCTAGGGTCAGAAGCAAGGAACCAGGAAAACAATTTAAAACAACTCAAGAGAAGGTGATATAAAAGAAACTATTTCCCCTATTCATCTATATTCAATCAAGAAAATAACTAGAAAATAAAATCCATATTGTTAGCTGATGAGAATGTCACTGTATTATTTGGTTTTGACTAACTGCTTTTTTCTTTGTTATAAAAGATAGTTCTATTGATGAGTGGGACACATTGAGAAGTAACAGTGGTGCCTCAAAAAGTCCCAACAAAAATATTTTTAAATAAAAGGTTAATGTTGCTCTTTTCATTCAACTGATTTATAAAAAGTACATTGCACTGCAACTATCTTGGCACTATATTTGCAAATAAAATACTTAATTTTCATCAGCTGGGAGTGATTTAAGTGAAGTGTGCCTATAAAAATTGCTATTTGCCTGTACAGAGCAAGTTTCTGTTCTATGTTTTGGCAAAGTTATATGAAAGTATTAATGCAAAATCAAAACTTAAAATATTCTACCTTTAAATTCTGCATTTTGGGGGGATCACCGAATTCAAGAAGAAAATCTCACTGCTTAAATAAACCTTCCTGTTTAGCACATACTTAGTGGGGTTTCTGAAGTATGTCTGCTGATTTCAAATGAACAAAATTTTATTCCCAGTAGCCACAAAAAGCTTGCTAAAGGACATGAAAGCTGAATTTAATTCTAAATCTTGCATTAACTGTCAAATCATCAACTAAGTTTCAAACTGTAGTATTGTAACGGTGGTGACATAAGAAGGAGAAAGAGCACAGCTGGATTATCAGATTCCAGGTGGATTTTGCCGTGCCAGCCATTCTAATTTCTCCTTTGAATTGCAAACTGAGCAATTCTATTTCACAAATCTCTCTGAAGAGATTTGTGATCCTCCAAAGATGTCCTCTTCATGGAGACTACCATGGATCAATAAGAAATTTTCAGTATGGAAAAATATACTGAAACTGATGAAAGCCTGGTAAAATTTAAGTCCATTGCTTCAGAGACCTTAGTTTTCTGTGGTGTCTAGTTAAGTATTTGTGTTATATTTTTAAAATGTTGTTTCTAGCTCCTTGGTAGGAAAGACATCTTCGTTATGTAATCCAACACCCTGCTACAGCACTGAAGATGCACATTGCACAGACTGAAATAACAGTACCAGAAGAGCTATGAATTTCCCCCATGCATCTTAATGGGGCGTTAACTTTAGAGCCTAGTTGTGACAATTTAAATGCTAATACTATTAAAGCAAATAGTCCAGAACACAAACACACCCAGCTTGAGTCACTAAAATTTAACTAAAGCTACATTTGATTTTGGTAGGCTACAACAGTTGCTGTGCCTTTCTTTCATCAACCCTTGTGAATCTGGAGAACAAATCCTGCAGTGCATCTTTTTAAGAGAGTGGCATTTTCACTGAGGTGAAATAGGGCAAGCTGTTACACTATATTAGAAACTATGTATGGTAGCAGTGAGAACATGGTGGGCAATAAGAGAGTATGTACTGAAGTCCTATAGTACAGGAATAATATGGCCTGTTTATTTTTTAAGGCCTTAAAAAAAAATCACTCCATGATCAGCAGAATTTTCTGGGATTTTGCCAAAGGTTTTATATTCATTTCTCCTTATCCTGAAAGCCAGAGATGCAGGAAGCTAACAAACAGAGATTAAGGAACTATGCCAACAATAAATGAGCTATAACCAGAACAGGATGGCCATCTTAAATTTAGGGCGATGAGAGAAAATAATTGGAGATTATTTGACTCCTCAGCATCAGAATTAGTCCTTACCCACAACTCCAAACGTCTATGGCTGGTGTGTAGCGCTCCTCTCCTAGCAGCAGTTCTGGTGGTCGATACCATAATGTAATGACTTTATTTGTATAAGGACGACTGAAATATAAAAAGCAACAATGATATACTTTCTTATATCAGTACCAAATTGAACCTCTGGGCAAATAAAATAGCAGTAACCACTCTTATTTTTCTATTGCATTTGGGATTTTAAAGTAGTTCCTTTAAAGCATAACAATGGATGAATACAAAGTAACAAATATGATGGAAGATAGAAGGTAGCCAGGAAAGTAAGGATTTCCATCCTAACTCAATATCTGGTTGAGTTGTTCAAGCAAATAAAAGGGTTGATTAACTCAGATCATTTCATAGTGTTTAAATCTGCCTAGAGACAATTGTAACACAATTTGGCTAATAAAAGAACTCTGATAGTTTCTGAAGCAAATAGAAAAAAAAATAAATCAAGAAATGAAGTAATTTATAATCCAGTATAATTTTACTAGATCAGCACCTCACCTCTCTTCAGAGCTATAGAGTCGAGCAAGTCCAAAATCTGCCAGCTTGATCTGTCCACTGGAAAATAAACAAACAATTATTATCCTTTTCAATGAGTGACAGCTAAGGCCCTCATAACATATCTGAAATATTATCACTTCTGAAAGCCAGACAATCTGCAATGCAGGAGCTGGGTTTGTTGTAGAAGACATGCCCTTAATCCTAACTTTTTGGGAGTCCTAAGGGACTGGCAAGCAAGGAAAGAACAATGATGAAGATCACCTGTCTCTACAATTCTCTGCCCCTTGGAATCATTTTCTCAGCCTAAAGCCTTTTTAACTACTGCAGCCTTCGCTGATCTTGCTCCCTCCTTTGGGATTATTATTTTTTTTAATTTATTGATATAGCTTGTTTTTATATCACCTATATTTCCCTATATTTTCCTTATAATAAAAAAGTTAAAGTTCAGAAAAACTAAGACGTTGAAAAAATATATAAACACTGTTCCATATTCATAGTCCCCAACTTGTACAATGGGGGAAGATGTCTTCTTATGGGATATGCTTGGTCATTATAACTTTACAACATCCAGGTTCAATGTCTTTGTGGTTGTTCTTTCCAATTACAATAATTGTGGTCATGATGTATATCATTTTCTTAGTTCTGCTTAATTCACATTTCATCAGTCTTTATTCATCTTTATTCACTGCAGAGCAGTACTAGACCATTAAAATCATGTAACACAACTTAAACCATTCCCCAGTTGATGGGTATCTACTTTATTTATAGTCTATTGCCACCACAAGAAGTGCTATTATCAATATTTTGATTTGGGAGGCTTTTCTTTTTTTTTTATCACTGACCTGCCTGGGATATATAACTTTAGGTAATTATTTAATTTTTAAAATTGTTTTAAAAAATCCTTACCTTATCTTAGAAGCGATACTATGGCAGTAGAGTAAATAAGGGGTAGGCAATTGGAGTTAAGTGACTTGCCCAGGGTCCCATAGCTAGGAAGTGTCTGAGGCCAAATTTGAACCCTGGACCTCCCAACTCCAGTCCTGGTTCTTTTTTTTTTTTTTTTTTTTTTGTAATGCATATTTTTTATTCCAAAGAATATTCTCTATTGTGAGGACAATAAGATTAATATACATGAAACAATAAATGAAAAATGTTAGTCTATTTATAAAGTTAAAACTGTGCATACAGGCTATGAATGGCATTAGACTTCAGAGGGAGTAAGAGATATGTGATGTAGTACTTAGAGGAGTCCTGGTTCTTTATTCATCAAGGCACCTAACTGCTCCAGGGTAGTTATTTTTAATAACCCATAACAATTAATTTTTCTCTGTTTTATTGGTATTAGCTTTATCTCCCTTAACTAGTCATTATGTTCTTTGAGAATAGAGATGTCTGATTTCTTTTATACCCTGGTTTCCTTCCAGCTCTAGGTTTATGGTTTTAAGAGCCCTACTTAATTACTGATGAGTCTTTCTAGGCTATGGCTTTAATAGAAATTTACTATTACCTACTGAGAATTAGTGTGGTGTAGCTTGCAAGAGAACAGGCTTCAAAGTTAAGATGGCTTAGGTTCAATACCTGCCTCATATATACTGGCTGAGTGATCCTAGGCAAGTCACTTAACTTCTCAATACTAAGAAACTCTGTAGGATTTAGTTAAGTTGCACCCTGCATGGTCCAAGGAAAGGACCCTCACTATAATTAAAAAAAACCTAAGAAATCTGACTGATGGTAGTATCAGGAGCTTCTGTAGGAAAAAGCAGCTGTTCAACCTGATATCAGCTCCAAAATATTTAACAACATGGGCCAATTATCAATATATCTGTATAATTTATATTTACTACCTTTTTGGTTGTTATTTATATGTTTAATCTTTATCACTTTCGAGGGAAGAAGCAACAACTCATCTTTTCTAGTTCCCCTCTGAGACTAGTGCTTCTTCAATGACCAGTCTTTAACAATGGTTAGATCTTAAAGGTATGCTGAAAGGGAAAGGAGGCTATCACAAGTAACTACTGAAAAAATTATGACAAAAAGAAGATCTTAAAGACAGGTAAGAACATTTCAAGAAACCATTAGTCACAAAATGAATTAGGTAGGCAGAGATAGAAAATAACCTTAAGTTATTAATTAAGTTAAGTACCTTTGATTGGACACAGACGCTCATGGGACAGCATTGGTGACGTATTGGCACGTGTGTATGTGTGTGTGTGTGTGTGCGCGCACGCTCGCACTTGCTGCTGCTCCATCCCCCCTCTTCCCAGAGCCCCAGGACATTTTTTTGCATGCATTTCCTCTTCCATTCTCTGGGGTAACGTGGTATCCCTCACAGGTATCTTGGAGATGCAGTTTGGGCACACAAACTTGAAAACGTTAGCCAATACTGCCAGGGGGATAAATGAGTAGAACAGTATCAACTACATTCTTCTGGCAAGGTGGGGTATCTCTGGGTCTAAGTATCTGTCCTTCTGCTGTGCCCTTGGAATTGCCAAGCACTGCCACCTGCCCCATTGCTACCCCATGACAAACCTAAGCTGGTCACCTGCTCTGCCCTAAGGATCACTGGACCTTCTTATTTACCTTAAAGTTGATCCCTCTCAGATATAATATCTCCAATTAGAATGTGAGTTCCTTAAGAGTAGGGAGTAGCTATTGTGTTTTTATTTGGGGGATCCCTAATGCTCAGCATGCATAGTAAGTCATTTACAAATATTTTTTCATTCATGTCATATATGATGATCCCAAACACTCAACATATTTTTTTAGGAACATGGGATTTTTAAGGTTAGAAAAGACCTTAAAAAGGTATCATTTAGCCCAGTGGTTCTAAACCTTTTTTGCATTCCTTTTGGTAGTCTGGTGAAGTCTATGGACTTCCCAGAATGTTTTTAAATGTATAAAACATAAGATTATAAAGGAAACCAATTATATTAAAACACAACTATCAAAATAATAATAATAATGATAGCTAACATTTGGTATAACACTTACCATGTGCAAATTATCATGCTAAGCAATTTACAATGATTAGCTCATTTGATCCTCACAACCACCCTGTGAGGCAAATGCTATTACTATTTCTTTTTACAGATGAGGAAACTGAGGCAAACATCAATTAAGTGATTTGTCCAGGTCATGTGGCTTAATAAGTGCTAACCCCAGTGATACCTAAAATGCTTTTTAAAAACAAGTTTAGAGATCCCAGGTTAAGACTCTATTATTTAGTCCAGCCCCTTCATTTTACATATGAGTAAACTGAAGCTTAGAGAGGTTAAGCAGATCTGGATCCAATCTTAGATTACAAATTTAGCATTCTTTCTACCCTCTTTCCTAAAATTTAAAGTTAATAATGTCCTATAAAAAAAGAAACATAGCTATAAATGTGTTTTGAGCTCAGCCTGGGACTAGAAGTCCTCTCCCTCTTTTAATTTCCATCATTTAGCATTGTGTTTTATACATAATGCTTTTCATTGATTTATTCATTTAAATAATCTTGTCTTTAGATAGGCTACTAACGGCCCAGAAGACCTAAAATGAGGTAATATGCTTAGGGCCTCTGACAATAAGGTTGGGCCCAAAAGACAAAAATTCATGGTAGAAATTAAATAAACCTAGAATACCATCAATAGCACTGGTACAATGATTAAGATGGGCAGCTGGTGGTGCAGTAGATAAAACAGTGACTCTTTGGTAAGGAAGACCCACATTCGAATTTGGCCCAAGAGATTTAATAAGTTGTATGACCCTGGGCAAGTCACTTAACCCCCGTCTCAGTTTTATTATCTATAAAAATGGGGATAATATGAGCATTTCCCTCCCAGGGTTATTGTGAGGATAAAATGAGGCTTTTGTAAAGTGCTTTGCAAACTCTAAAGTGCTATAAAAATTTCAGCTATTGAGATCATTGCTTCTTTCTCATGAGCCATCATATTAGCAATATAATGTGGGTAAACATTTTGGTGAAATGGTGAAAGTCATCAATGAAGGTCAAATTGAATGTCTTAGTTGTGCTCATTTAGAAATGCCAATAGAGTCTGTTTCCCTTTGTATATAAAATCTGGGAAGAGCAGCAAATTCTCAGAAGATGATGTTACAAAACAGAACACTGGAACACAATCATTTAGTTTAATTAGAATGAGATTTGTAGAACTAGTATATGAATAGAATAATCACAGTGTTAAACTATTATTATTGACTGGTAACAACAATCTTTATCTATTATAAAGACCTCAGAACCAAGTATCAGAAGAGATATTTTATTCTTCAGATGGTAGAATTGCTACCACTGAAAAAATGTTTGTGATCCAAGATCAATAATGTAGGCTCCATGAGAAACCGGACAAAAACAAAGAAGATTATGTGAAGCTAACAACTCTCTAACCACCAGATTCCTATCAGGCTGTGTATATAATATCTAAGAATGACAACATCCACCTTAGTCCTGGATTCTCTGGGAGATCCCAAATACGATCCCCAAGTTTTTTAAGGAAATGCTGAGCAGATTTCTTTCCTCTGAGCAATAGGGAAACTTGCCTAGGGGTTCAGAAATAAGAACCCCCATAATACTGTGAAGAAAAATAAATTTGCTGAGTCTATCAGGGCCATTATATTATTATTTTGTAACTGTTGCAGTGGCTTTAAAGGGAATACTTCTGGGCAATCTGATACTGAATCACAGAATTTTAAGAACTGGAAGGGACCATAGACTGTCTATACTTGAACAGAATTCCCTTCAAAAATATATACCAGAGGGAAGCTAGGTGGCTCAGTGGATAGAGACTCCGGCCTCGAGAGGAGAGGTCTGGAGCTTAAATGTGTCCTCAGATACTTCCTAGCTTTGTGACCCTGGGCAAGTCACTTAATCCCTATTACCTAGCCCTTATCAACTCTTCTGTCTTGGAACCAATTTGTAGTATCAATTCTAAGACAGAAGGTAAAGGTTTCAAAACGACAATAACAACAACAATAACCAGTACAATATATACCAGGATTAAGCACGTTACCTTCTAGAATGCTTGTAATTAGTTACCTTCATGATCTTAACTGCTAGGGCCTTAAAAAGAATTTAAATTTGGGACCTTTGCTAGTCAAAATAAATCACTCTCAAGGATGAATAATACCATTTGCTGATATTATTTGTATTACAGTAGTATATAATTTTATATAGTTTACAAAGTGCTTTTATATATAGTATTTCATTTGATTCTCACCACAACTTTGAAATTCCTAAGACAAGTATCACAATCAATTATAAGTGAGCATATGGAGGTTCAGAGATATTAAATGTCCTATAGAATATAACTACTAAATGGTCAAGTCAGAACTAGAAGCAATGTCTCCTAACTCTAAGTCTATGTTTTGTCCACTATACTATCATGCCTCCAATGAGTCCAGAGATAGCGCTACATATAACATATTACTTAGTTTGAAATTAAAGGGGGAAAGGAAAGAGAGGAGGAAAAAATTCATCTTAAGCCAGTTACTATCTTTACCTGTTGTTTAGCAAAATGTTGGAACATTTAATATCCCGATGTAGGAAGTTCTTTTTGTGGCAGTAATCCAAACCTTCCATTAGCTGTTTCATGAAAGATTTGATGTGGTCCTCAGAAAAATGTACTAATCCAGACTCTAGCAGCCCCATTAAGTCATGGTCCATGTATTCAAATACAAGGTAAAAGGCACCTAGGAAAGAAATATATGATATTTTTAAAAAAGCGAAGGAAAAACTGTGCATAGGCTCCCACCTCTAGTTACAACAGAATCACAGAGCTGGTAACAACCTTACCTAATCCAACCCCTTTATTTTATAGATGAAGAAACTGAGACCTACCAAAGTTTGATAACTTGCAAAAAAAATCAAATAGCTCTTTAGTGACAAAACTGAAATTAAGAGCCCAGATTTTCTGGTTCATAATCAGTGCTTTTTCCACAATCATACTTTAATAAAACAAATGCACTAAGGCAGAAACAGTTCAGCCTTTAATACTAGAAGTAAGGCAGATAAATTAAAGGTTTCCACGATATTTTGCAGAGCCTATGTATGTTATTAATAAGATGGAATTCTTGAGCTCAAATATCTATTCTAACATCACAATTTTATAAATGCACAAGAATCTGAGAGGGAAATAATACAGATCATGAAAAATGAGAAATCTATATCACCTTCACATCCAGCAGAAAAGTATACCTATAGGACACAGAAGTTAGGATATAATAAAGTCATTGTGGGTCAGATCAGATGCCTATTTAGACCCAGATTCTGAGAGTGGCCCTAATAGGCTGTTTTATGGGCACGGTTGTCCTTCATGATGTCAAACGGTATGTGATATAGCTTGCTTTGCTTAATCCCATTTGAATTCATACTTATTAAAATAACTAAATCCTTTATTTTTACTACTTGATTGTATATTTGCCTTACAATACCTCTGATCCATGGTGGGATGCCTCCTTGACTTTAAAACTCTAAGATTTTGTTGACACTTTAATTGCTTACCTTACCAATCCCTTCAAGATATCATAGATTCCATTCACATTCCACCTCAACCTTCATCTCTCCAGATGAATCCAACCCACTTTCTTTTTCTATATCTTAACATATAAAACACCTTTGGTTCTCTGTCCCTCTCCTCCCAGCATAATATCATGTATTAATAAAGTCAGGTGATCTATTAATAAAGGAACAAATCAATGGCAGATTCTCTATCTTTCTTTTCTACTCTCCCTCCCCTAAATCTACTTCATCATTTCAGATGTCCTCTAAAACTATTCCAAATAATAATGAGAAAAGTAATGCAGAAGGATATTTTTAAAATAGGAAGGGGGGTAGCTAGGTGGCACAGTGGACTGAGCACTGGGAAGATTCATCTTTCTGAGTCCAAATCTAGGCTAAGACACTTACTAGCTCTATGACCCTGGGCAAATCACTTAACACTTCATGCCATTTAAAAAAAATAAGGAGGGGCAGCTGGGTAGCTCAGTGGATTGAGAGTCAGGCCTAGAGACAGGAGGTCCTAGGTTCAAATCCGGCCTCAGACACTTCCCAGCTGTGTGATCCTGGGCAAGTCACTTGACTCCCATTGCCCACCCTTACCACTCTTCCACCAAGGAGCCAATACACAGAAGTTAAGGGTTTAAAAATGTAAAAAATAAAAAAATAAAAAAAAATAAGGGCTGATAGGATGAAAATTCAATCCACAAAAAAGTGATAAAAGCCGTAATTCCACCCTTTTCTGGTATGGCACAGAAGTATTATATTTTGAAAGTACCCATTGTAAACATATGCTTGGCCTAATTATTCATCCAATTAGAAATCAAATTACCTAATATTGCATTGTTTCCTTGTAAATTATTGGCCTTATTTGATTGTTTTTAATGTATAAAAGCCTGTCTCCATATGTATTCAGGGTTGTAGTCCCAAGCTGAGAAAGGGGCCTGGTCCCAATTTGTTAGGTAACTGGCACACATTGCTTAATAAATCAATATACTCAAGACTGAACCTTTGTTTCCTCAGTCATTTAATTCTTCACTTGCCATATTTATTCATATATGCACAAAGGTAGCAAATTAAAGATGCCAACACCAAGCTATCTAAAGGGATAATTCCAAGGTACTCTACTATGTGTATTTACACATTCCTATGTGTAAAAAAAACTACCTTTGTCCTTTTTGAAATCCAGTGCATCTTGTTTATCTGTGACAATTTCCTTCATATTAACAACACTCCTATGGATCAGCTGTCGAAGAATTTTGATCTCACGAATAGCTGTGATTGGGAAGCCTTCTTTCTCATTGTCTAGTCGAACCTTCTTTAGAGCTACTAGCTCTCCTGGGAAAACAAAATCCATTCTGTCAGGCCATTATGAAGTATCAGACTGAGTATAAACATAAGCAAAGTAACATACCAGGCATTTCATATGATTTAAGAATGAAGAATGTAATACCTGCCCTCATTTGTATATTTACATTTCAAATGAAAATACTCCTGTTTATAAGCCTAACCTTGCACTTAATTAATGATTTCTAAGACTAAGAAAATATAAAAGAATGAAATGCATCAGTAATTCAAAAGCTTCATTTCAACTCCAAAATAATAAAGAGATTAGCTAATTCCTAAATGATCATTTTCAGCCCTTGAATAAAATGAAAATGAATTCTCTGCTTTTGGAACTATCCAGTACATCTTTATTTACTACCTCAGTATTGATAGTAAAAGCAAAACTAAAGGTGCAATTATTAAATTTACTAAGTCTAAGAATTGATCCTTTAAGACAGCGTCACTATAGCAATTTTTTTAAAAATCGAAATGTCTAAGTTTTAATCAACTCTTAAAACCCCCTGGTTACTAGTTAAGATGCTCCAACATAAACCAAAGGGTCGGGATAATGGTGTTTTTTACCTGTGTCTTTGTCCTTAGCTTTGTATACTTGTCCATATGTTCCTTCCCCAATAATTCCAATTATGTCAAACTTGTCCACACAGCGCTTCCCCCAATCACTTTCTGTTTGTCTCCTTTCCCCATAACGTGGGCAACAGATTCTATAAGCAAGAAAACATTTTAAAAATAAAATGCTCACTGAAAAAAAAAAAAAAACCAAACACTTTGATGATAATCGACTTAATCTGATTGTTCCTTTTGTGAAATTTTTATAGAAAACCTAAATAGTAGAGTACTGTACTTTCAGAAAGAAACTTGGATTTACTAGGTTGAAAAAGGAGTTTAAATAGGCTTGTTTTCCTCAACTGAAAAGAATTATCTGGCCTTCCTTTATGCAATGTTTTTTCTAATTAATGTAAAAATGACAAGTGATAGGGCTTTAATGACATGCCCTAATTCAACCATACCTTAAAAGAAATTGCTAAGACTTTTTGTTGTTGCATAAAAACTAGAAACAAAGTAGTTGTTCATTAAGAATGGCTGAACAAATTAGGATGTATAAATGTAATGATATTATTGCCCATAAGAACCGATAAAAGGGTCAGATTCAGAGAAAAACTTGGGGGGATCTTTGTGATATTGAGTGAAATTAGCAGAAAGAGAACAATTTTTATAATGACTACAACACTGTGAAGAAAACAACCACAGAAAACTTAAGACTGTTGCTCAGTGCAATGATCAATCATAACCACAAGTGGTGATGAATCATGTTTTCCACCTCTTGACAGAACGTAGAAAGATCTCTTGAGTAGAGGAGTTCTCAACTTGGGGTCACTGAATTTGTTCTATTACTATTTTAATAACTTTACTTCAATATAATTGGTTTCCTTTATAACCCTCTGTATTTTATTTGATGAATTTAAATATGATCTTTTTTTCACCAGACTACCCACTCACAAAAAGTTAAGATGCGCTGGAATAGATACACAGTATCAAATACAGCTAATGTGTGGATATGTTTTACTTGACTATACTTTTTTTTTCTTATTAAAAGTATATACTATTATTTCAAAATAGATACTAAACATATAACATCAATACTGCCCTGGTTTGTCTGTGTACCCTACTGAACTTTCTTCTGCTCTCTTCTTTGTATTTTTAAATGTTTCAAAGGTATTTTCTTTCTTTTCTTCCTTTTTTTTCATCACTATCATTATTCCTCATCATAATAAAAGCTTTCAGTTGTAATAAAGTTCCCTTATAACAATATGTGTATGTTATAAAGAGGGACTTTTATTGGGGGGGAGGGAGGGTCAAAGACAGTTATGAGGAACAGGAAGAATGGATATTGATAGCAAAAAAAAAAAAAAAAAAAAAAAAAAAAAAGAATGCCAATGAAATATTTAAAAAACACATAACAGACCAGAAAGAAATTCAGAAAGGCACTGAGTATGGGAACTACCAAATTAAATTTGAAATATACTTAAAAGATAAAACATACAGAATATATTCAGTTTCACATATAATATTATTTTCTGCTCTTTGTATTGAGAAATGTTCATAATCATAAAAAGGGAAAAAAATTTTAAACTTCACAGGCCAATTCTCTTGTTTATTATTCTTTCATTAGGCTATCTGTTATATTGGTCACCCTGATCAAAAAGACTTGTTTTACCTCAACACTAAAAGTATTACCAACTTAACAAACACACCAGAAAGAAGGAGTTGGCTATATACCTGAGAAATGATAGATTTTCCTTTACTTCCCAAAACTATGTGACACACATAGAGTAAAGAACAAAAATAGTGAGCATATTTTGCCAGGTCTACTGTAAATATTTCAGAGATGGCTTGAAACTAGTCAGTAGAGATTAATTCTCTTTACTCTCTAGCTTCACCAGTTTTAATCCATTGTTATAGATACAAGTAGTTAAATATCTGATGTACTGAATTTAGGCTCAGGCTATCATCTGTAATTCTACTGACAGTTAAGTGCATAGCACAAGAATCAATTAACAAGCATTTATTAAATTTCTACATGCCTAACATTGCGCTAGATCTAGAGACACAAATACAATAAATAAAACAACTTCTAACAAGGTATTTATAATATAACCAGAAAGACAACAAATTCATACCTAAGCATTTATATAACAATCAAATATATAAAGAAAATATAAACTAGTTAAATACAACTTAGCTTGGGAAAGAAAGCACTGATATTTGAAGGGATCAGGATAAGTTTCATCTTGAAGGAAAAAAGGTGTTCTATAAGGCAGAGAAAAAGTGAGAGTGAACTCCAAGCATGGGGGATAGGCTATGCAAAGGCACAGAGAAAGAAATGGAATTAGGAGGAACAGAGGCCAAATATGGTCTTGAAGAATTTCCAGCCTCATGTACACTATGAGACAAGGTTATAAGGAGCTTTAAAAGCTAAAAAAAGGAGTTAATATTCAACTCTACTAGCAACAGGACTCCACAGGAGTTATATCTAAGATAAAAACAGAGATGTGTAATTCCTGAAAAAACTTACTTTGGTCTCTTCTTATATGGTTGTTGAGGTGGGGTGGCAGCCTTTGGTTCTGGAGAGTCTGGGGGAGAGGGATCACCACCGGGGAGCTCTGGAGGAAGAGGGAGGTCCATGAGCAAATGCCTAGTTCTTTGTTCCTTTTCCTTCTTCATAGGTTTTGGAGGAAGACTCTCCTTTGGACTAAAGCAAAAGGGAGAGATGACAACTATTTAAAGGGATATACAAACAATGGTATTATAAGTTATTGTACTTTTAAAATATGCAATTAACACAAATTTATACAGTTATGAAGGTTCTATGGATGAGGTTTTTTACTTACGAATCCTTTATCAAATTCTACTTTTATTGACAGTCTTACATAACAGTAATAGTTCACATTTACAAAACAATCAATCAACATGTATTTATTAATGACCTACTATGTATCAAACACTATACTAAATAATGGAGATACAAATACAAAAAAAAATCAAACAATCTTTACTAGAAATAAGCTTACATTCTAATGAGGCAGACAATAAGTAATTCTGAAGTATGTATACAAATTTAATAAATACACATATATATTGTTATAAACAGAAAGTAATTTGGGAGGGAAGGCGCTAGTGGTTGGGGAAAATCAGAAAAATTTTCATGAAGATGATGATTGATCCCTGAATTACATTTTAAGGGACGAGACAGACTCTCTGAGGTAGACCTAGGGAGGAAATACATTCCAGGTAGAGGGGAAAGCCAGTGCAAAGGCAAGATGAAAAAAAGGTCTCGTGTGAGGAACAGAGAAAATGTCACTTTGGTTAAACCTCAGAAAGCAAGAGGGAGAATAACACCTAAAAAGACTGGAAAGATAAGTCAGAAGGGTAACTCAAATCTAAGACTCTTGTTTTTCAGAGCAGTATTCTTTCCACATATATTGTCTGTCTCCCATTCCATCATGTACCCTTTCTAGCTGTTCACTGAAATGGACCAAACTAAATAGCCAAGTAGAATCTTTCAGTTTATAGACATAACTGCAAACATATAAAAGCTTTTCATCTCTTATATTTTGATGAATTCTTAAGAAATATAGCATGACCCTGGTGACATCTGCATATTAAATAAGAGTTTAAGTCTTGTATATTACCAAAGATGTAGATAGAACTTCAAATGGAAATTGTGTATTTAATGATATTTTGGAAAGGAGAAAAATCATAAAACTGGCAAATAAAACAAGAAAGATGATAAACTGATATTGCAGTGACTTAATGAACTAAGCATAGTACCTAGCAAATATAAGGCAAATATAAATATTTGCTAAGGTAGTAATCAGAGTAATTGTTTTTATTTAACTTTATCCAAAAGAAAAAGCACCTAACCAATTTCCTCAGATTCATTTTAGGGCAACAAGTAAAAAGAAATATTTTATATAGAATCAAAGAATTCAACAAGGGTTACTAAGGCAATGATAGTAGCATTAACTGAAATAGACTGGGAAATTCATTTGATTTTCTATACATTTAATCTACTTTAACATATTACAAGATAAGCAAAGCAATATGTTAGAACACACATGCAAAGAAATCAGGATGGCATAAATCCATATCTACAAAAAATCCCAACCTGAGGCATTTAGTTTCTTGTTTTTAAGGAGCAACACCCACTTTTCCTCCTTCTCCCTCCCACTCCCGAAAGAAAAAGAAATCAAAACATGTTATAAACGGGTATAGTCAAGCAAAATAAACGTCCACACAGGGTATGTTTTTTTTTTAAGTACTCCAAAGTTGTTTATTATGTTTATTCAACTATAACATGACAGGCATGAATTCAATCATTCTTGCGTAATTATTTTTTTTTGAATTTAAACATTTATTAATAATCATTTTTAACATGGTTACATGATTCATGCTCCTACTTTCCCCTTCACCACCCCCCCCCGCACTCCCCCCACCCATGGCCGACGCACATTTCCACTGGTTTTGTCATGTAGGGTATGTTTTTTTTTAAAAGCCTTCATTTTGTACACTGAATCTTTTATCTTTCTATCAGGAGGTGGGTAGCATGTTTCCAACTGGTCATTATACTGATCAAAATTCTTAACTCTTTCAAAGCTGTCTGATTTACTAATATCATTGCTTTTATACTTTGTATAAACTGTTCTTCTGGTTTTGTTCACTTCATTCTGCATCAAACCATATAAGTCTTCCCAGGTTTGTCTGATTTCTTCTTCTTCTTCTTCTTTTTTTTTTTCTTATCATTTCTCATAGCACAAAAAGTATGTCACTTTTATATGCCGTAACTTATTTAACCATTCCCCAAATGATGGGCACCACCACCCCCCAGTTTCCAATTCTTTGCCACAACAAAAAAAGGGCTATATTTTTTTACATCCTTAAGAATTTGTTTTAAAACCAATCGCTCCTTAATCTACTTCCTCTCTAGTATCTCTTCTCTCTTTTTCCTTATTTCCCATTAGAGTGTAATGTATTTTTGTACCCAACTTTGTGAATGCTTATGTTTTCTTCCCTCCTCTGAGCAGTTCAGAGAAGAGTGAGATTCATGTGTCAGTCACTTAAATCTTCCCTCCTTATTTGAATAGACTTCTACTTGGGGACTGATTATAAAAGATAATTTTCCATAACATTCCTCTTTCTTATTCCCTTCCCCATTCTCCAGCCCCTTTCCATCCTTCTTTTAAGATCAAGACATAAGTGAACTCATGCTTTTTTTTGGACATGGGAACTTGTTTTGCTTGACTATACATGTTTTAACAATGATTTACTTTTTATTTCTTTCTCAAGCCAGGAGAAGATGCAGTTGGAAAGATAGAATGTGGATCTGAAAATAAAATTTAATTTAAAAAAGGCATAACAGAATTCTACCCAGACTTTCTGTTAGATTCTTATGACTAATTATAATAGAGAGGGGACACATGTATTATTTCCCCATATTAGAACATAAGTAGTTTATCCTTGTTTAGGCTCTAATGATTGTTCATCTTTTAACTTTTATGTTTCTATTGATTTCTATATTTATACTTCAAAGTTTGTATGAAGCTGGTCTTTTCATCAAGAATGCTCAAGAATGCTTAGAAGTCCTCAATTTCAATAAAGATTCATTTTCCCCATTATAGAACTATACTCCAGTTTTGATGGGTAAATTATTATTAACTGTAAGTCCATATCCTTTACCTTCTATAATATTGTATTCCAATTTCTCTGCTGCATTATATTGGTAGCTGCTAAATCATATGTGATCCTGACTCTGGTCCCTCAGTATTTTAATTCTTTCTGGCTGCAATTTTTTTCTTTAACCTGAAGTCCAGAATTTTGGCTATTAAGCTCCTGAGAGTTTCATTTTGGAATTTCTTTCAAAAAGTAAAAAGATTCTTTTTCTACTTTGCCTTCTGGTTCTAAGAGGACTGGGTAGTTTTCTTTTATGACCTTTTTCGAACTACGATGATAAATAGGCTCTTTCTTTTGCTTACAGATTTCAAGTAATCCATAGATTCTTAGATTTTGTTCTCCTTAATCTGTTTGGTTTGTTTTTTTAAACCCTTACCTTCTATCTTGGAGCCAATTGGCTCCAAGGCAGAAGAGTGGTAAGGTAGGCAATGGGGGTCAAGTGACTTACCCAGGGTCACAGAGCTGGGAAGTGTCTGAGGCCAGATTTGAACCTAGGACCTCTGGTCTCCAGGCCTGGTTCTCAATCCACTGAGCTACCCAGCTGCCCCCTCCTTAATCTGTTTTTGAGGTTAGTTGTTTTTGCTATTATAAGTCTTAAATTTTCTTCTATTTGTTTCTATTTCTTCTATTTGTTTTTACTTTATTCTTGACTTATGAAGGCATTACTTCTTAGGTTATTATTATTACTATTATGGTCCACTCTAATTTTCAGGGAGTTTGTTGCTTGTGTTCATTCCTTTTCCAATTTCTTCTTCCACAGCTCTCATTTCTTTTCCTATTTATTGTTCTGATCCCTGTTTTCAATTATAAAAACTAAAAAAAAATTCTTACTTCATTCAATTCAAAAATCCTGGTTGAATCTGAACCCAAACTATGTTTTACTCTAAGGCTTTAATTTTACTTTGAAGCCATTCTCTTCCTCTAGCTATGTTTAAAGTCCCCATCACCATTACAGTTTTTCATAGTAGGATTCTTTGTTTTTTGATTGCTCTTTCTTCTAGCTTATTCCCTGTCTTTGTACTTGATGTTAGGGCTAGGCTCTCTGTGCACTTCTGAAGGTAATGTCTTGGCTGGTCCTGCTGCTGTTTTCTTTCAGGAATAAGTGCTATATTACTCCATAATCTCAAAGACAAGTCAGGTGGCAATCTTTCAGTACTCCCAAAGTAGATGGTTTCAGGGCAAACCTGCTCTGGGTGAGAGCTCTTCAAGTTCCTCACTTAGTTTTAAGTCTGAGCAACTGGCCTACAGGCTTAAACTTTCTTTGTTTCAGCATAATACTGCTGAGTCTCTAGTTATCAGCAAACTGAAAGCTCTGCTAGCTCATAGTAGTAAAACTGAGGCTTCCCTTTGGTCTGGAATTTCTACTATGGTTATTTCTCAGCAGACCAGATAAAGCTAGAATTTGGAAACACAGTCTTGATTTCCTCCTATAATCTGAACCATACCACTGATGCTTGCTTTTGAACTTGTTCCTCTCTTCTATGTATCCAGGGCCTTTGACCATTCCTTCTTTTAGAATAACACTCTTGGCCACAGATTTCCCCCCACTTCCCACCCCAGTCTGCTCAGGATTTGTGTCTCAATGGTAAATGATCAAGCTGCCAATTGATATCCACTCCCTGCATAAGGTTCTGATCAGTACTGGTAGAGGTGTGGGACCTTTCTTTGCCTCTTCTAGTTTTCGGCCTCTTCTAGTCCAGAACACTGGAATATTCCAAAGGTAAGGCCCCTAGCCAGACCCTGTTTTCAAGGACTGCAATCTTCTCTGCCTTCCTGTCTCCCACTACTTTTTTAGTGGATTTCCCCACCAGAAGTTGGTCTGACCAAAGATCTATTTTTTTTTAAGACCTATTTGGAGAAGTGTTGTGTGTGTGTGTGTGTGTGTGTGTGTGTGTGTGTGTGTGTGTGTGTGTGTGTGTGTTGAGGATTGGGAGATGGCTTGTATATTTCTTCTTGCTACTTTACTATCTTGGATCTATCCCTCTCAATGTACAGGTATCCTTTCTATATTGCAACTTTCCTCATTGCTGTTTCAATATATCAAGGGTGAGCATAAGAAATTAAATGGGAATTTTGGGGGAGTTTTGTGGAAGCCACAAACAATATCTGAAGGCTATCAAACAACATAGAAAACTTAAAACTCAGAAATGCATAAAATATATGTAGAATATTATATAATATTAACCTATTTTATCTTAGAATACCATAAAAATACACAATTTCCCAAATTTTACAATAAGGTACTGTAAACACACCATAAAAGAAAAATTTGGACTTCTTCTCTGGTACAAAGGGCAGGTCAAAAAATTTTACACAGGTAGTCCAGCTCTCACCTTTGGAAAGGACACCTGTACTTTTAAAAGCATTTTACTTTTTGCACAGAGAATCCTAAATGCTCTCCAAAGACACCAATGGGAAAGAAGGTTTTTTTATTCAATAAGAACCAAGCAATGAACAAAGTTATTACTCTTGTGAAAAGTATTTTTCCCCACTTTTTACCCCATACTAGAAAGACAAGACAGATGAGTCTAAAACATTACAATCTAACTGCATTATGGTGATGTGTTATCATCTTATCCAGCAAAGCAGGGCTAAATGTGTCTAGACAGTTTGAACACTTCTCTGGAAAAATTGTCCTAGTCTATCCACAAATCACGTTCAATGTTATTATAAAAAACTAAAATGTCTGAAGCTGGAAATCAAAGGGATAGAAAGGACAAGAAACTATTCTTTTTTTTTTCTTTAAGAATTCCAGAGAAAGAGATGACCTGCCCCACTATCAATTTTGCGTCTCCCAACCACTGATGCCAGGAATTCTTTTTATCTAATTTAAACTGATTATGTTATTAAAGCCTGTTTCCTTTCCTTCCTCCCCACCACTAAGCTTCAGTAGATATGAAGAACTTCTCCAGTGGATGAACTGTCTTGCCTTTATCATTTCACTCCAAGTTTTATATTTATGCTTTGTCATCTCTATTTTTTATTGATCCTAGTATGATAATAAAAAAAGGTTATGCACTTTTGGTAGTAGCAAAGAACTAGAAACAAAGTAGATATCCATTGACTGGAAAAAGGCTAAACGAACTGTAACCTATGAATGCAATGGAATATTACAATGTTATAAGATATGACAAATATAAAAAAACAGAAAAGCATAGAAAGACTTACATGAGCTGAAGTAGAGTAAAATAGAGCAAAGGAAAAAAAAACAATGTAAGTAGAAAGAACAACAAGCACAATCAAAAATGAATATTGGGGGGGGGCAGATGGGTAGCTCAGTGGATTGAGAGCCAGGCCTAGAGACAGGAGGTCCTAGGTTCAAATCCAGCCTCAGACTCTTCCCAGCTGTGTGACCCTGGGCAAGTCACTTGACCCCCATTGCCTACCCTTACCACTCTTCCACCTATAAGTCAATACACAGAAGTTAAGGGTTTAAAAAAAAATTTTTTTTTTAATGAATATTAGGGGCAGTTAGGTGGCTCTGGGGATAGAGAGCCAGGCTTAGAGACAGGCTGGTGCTGGGTTCAAATATGGCCTCAGATATTTCCTAGCTGTATGACCCTGGCCAAGTCACTTAACCTCAATTACCTAGCTCATGCCATTCTTCTGCTTTGGAACCAATACTTAGTACTTATTATATAAGACAGAAGGTAAATGTTTAAGAAAAAAGAAAAAATGTAAAACGCAGAGGAATTGCATGTTGGCTATGGGAGGGTGAGAGGAGAAGGAAAGAACATGTAACCATGGAAAAATTTTCTTAATAAACATATATGAATTTAAGGCAAAGAATAGTAGAAAAAGAAAAAAAGATGAATGTGGTTACCCCTCCCCCCCCAAATTTTTTTTTCCTCCAAAAGCTATTATTATATGAGATGATTCTTTGGGGAAAGAAGGAATATAGGGAAATTTAGGTGGTAAAAAAACCCAAAAATATCAATAAAAATTTATTTTTAAAAAAGAATTGTTTTGCATTGAAGACAAAAAATTCTCTTATCAGTACGTTTATTAGTTATTGGTTTTTTGGTAAACCAATTAACGCTTATGGTAACTATATTATATTAAGTATGGATATTCTTTAATTTATGTGTGAACATATCAGGTACATAAAGAAAACCAATATAGGCATATTACTATTACAATAAATTTCATTTTGTGTCTAACAAAATCTTAACACTCCTCAACCTGATTGTTGGAAGTAATGCAGGTACTGGGAGGGTATAGTCTAATTAGGGATCTGACCACAAGAGTATTGGTATAGTCAGGAAAAGCCTTTTCTAATAATTTAGACCCAAGAAATGCTGATGTTAATTCAATTCAGTAAGTATTTATTAATATCCCTTGACAAACTTTGGCATCTCCTTTTGAGACTACATTCATATAGTAATAGTGTGTTAAGAGTATTAAACAGGTCAGCTAATCAGAGTTTATATTAGTATTTTACCTAAAAGCTATCCTTTTCTATGGAATCTAGTTAGAGGCCCCTTGGTCTAGCTGAGTTACTAGATAAATCCATCCATCCTCCAGTAAGGAGGACCTGGATTTGAATGCTGCTTCAAGACATTACTAATTGAAAAGTCACTTTGCCTTTGACAACACTGAGGGAAGTCACATTAACCCTTCCTGGCTTTGGTCTTCTTATCTGTCAACTTAGAAACTATCAGCTTAAAAACACCCAGGATTTACAATTTAACCAAAATGGTGATTAACTATATCTATTTAATGAAATTGCAAATATTTTTCAAATCTTAACAGCATAGCTTTTAAAAACACAAACACATACCCTTTCCTTCCCAATGCAAACAAGCTGATGAAAAAAATGAGCCACTATGGAATTTTGAAGCCTTTAAAAAAGAGCAACAAAAACTATGACATGCCTAAGTAAACTCTTCAACCAGTGTATCAACAGGAAATATGTGCCATCACAAGAACCAAAATCTAATCTCAAGTACAGCTTTCTCCTCTCTTTCTCACAAGATACTCGTTATGGGGGCAGCTAAGTGGCTCAGTGGATTAAGAGCCAGGCCAAGAGATGGGCAGATCTGAGATCAAATCTAGCCTTAGACACTTCCTAGCTGTGTGACCCTGGGTTAAACTCCTTGCCCAGACTTTGCCACTCTTCTACCTTGGAATCAATATTGGTTCTAAGATAGAAGGTAATGGTTAAAAAAACAAAAACGAAAACAAAAACCAAGCTACTTATTTTGGGGGGTAGGGGGGAGCTGTCAACTCCAATATGAACCAGAACTGTCAGCAAAAGACAGGATACAGTACAATGGGGCACAGGAAGGGAAAGAAAGATTTATACAGTTAAATGAGTAGGCAAAAGGATTCTCTCAATAGAAGAGTTCACCATTTCCAAGAATACTGTACCTGCCAAGGGAAACCCTCAATTAATGTGACATGACAAAGTGCTAACAAAAGATTAATTCCTATGAGTTATGTGCCTGTAGTCTCTGCTTTCTGAAACCATGAATCAGCAATATTTCCTATACACTGATTTTCAGCTTTGTTACATGTAACAGAACTAATTAAATTAAAACAGAAAATTAGATTATTCCTAAACTGATTCCTCAGTTAGCAAGTTTTTGTCCAAAATAAAATGCAAATTTGAGTGAAAAAAATTTCAGTTTCTCTTCAAAAAGCAAACACAATAATACAATCAGTTTCCTGAATTATTTTCCATACAAATGAAAAGGGCTAGTATATAGGAGAACAACTCCAAATTCATTGCTTAAAAGTAGAAACAGGGCAGTTAGGTGGCTCAGTAAAGACAAGCCTGAAGTTGAGAAGAGATGGGTTCAAATACAGCCTCAGACACATCTTAGTTGTGTGACCCTGGGCAAGTCACTTATCCCCAATTGCCTAGTCATTACTTCTATTCTGTCTTGGAATCAATATTTTGTAAACCCTTTCGGTAAGGGTTTAAAAAAAAAAAGCAAACTTTTGAATTTAAAAAATAAATATCCCTAATGTCATGGTCAAAAACTCTTAATTACCTGAATATTTACCAACTTGCTTATCTTTTACAAGTACTCAACATAGTAACACATTTAAAAAATAAAAAATTATATCAGGAAATATGATGTCTCGAAAAGTCAAAATTGAAACTGGTACATGATGCTAATGAAGATTTGGGGAGGGGGAAAGAAGGCTTATGAGAAATTCTGTAAAGGGCTTTAATTTTATTTACTTATTTATTAAAACCCTTACCTATTATCTTAGTATCAATTGTAAGACAGAAGAAAAGCTGCAAGGACTAGGCACTCTATGCCACCTGGCTGCCCTTGTGAAGGACCTTTAAAGCTCTTATTGTTCTACTCCCAAAACCTGTCCCATACTCAACTTTTCCTGTGTATAAGCACATGAGAATTTCATTCTCCTTTCCTCTTCATGCCACACTTAAAAAAACAAGCATTTCAATGTGCCATTAATAAGAACAATCCAACCTGGAGGCAAAATCAAGTGCTAGATACATTACCACGTGACTGAGAAATATTTAACAGGGGGAAGCTAGGTAGTTCAGTGGATAGAGCCTAGAGACATCAGGCCTAGAGATGAGAGGTCTTGGGTTCAAATGTGGCTTCAGACACTTTCTAGCTATGTAACCCTGGACAAGTCACTTAACCCCAAATGCCTAGTCCTAACCACTTTTCTGCCTTGGAACAAATTCTTAGAATACATTTAAAGAGAAAAGATAAGGATTTTAAAATATATATACATTTAATTTAATTTTGATTTGACTTGAAAAGTAAATATCCTGCTTCCTTAAAAGACAAGATTATTAGCTACACAGATAGAGGAAAACAAACATCTGAGTCAGGGCCTTCAGGAAGTAAATCCCTTTAGATGAGAGTAAAAAGTGTTCCTTTCCCTTCCCAGTAAGAATACATTTTTTTAAAATGCATATTTAATCTATGAGAAGTGTTTTTAATCTATGAAGAAGTGTTTTCAACAAATGTTTCTATAAAGATTTCAGACAGTATTTCTACTGCTGTTACTATTAAATTCTTGGTATATAGCATAAGAAGGCATTGTGGTGTAGTAGAGAGAAGAATGAACTTGGAACTAAGAAGACCAGGGTTGAATGTTGATGCTAACAATTTATTAGCTTTGTGACCAGAGGCAAGTAACAACTTCTTCATCTGGAAAAAAAGAGAGTTGGACTACTTAGGTCTCCAATGACCCTTTTCTGGCTTTAAAGCTAAGATCCTGTGGTCTAATTACTAGCTACTATAGAGAAAACGTGACAAATTAAAAAAACTTACTGTAGGCTGATAACAAACAAAAAGGGATCAAGTCTACTAGAAATACCCTTTCTCTTCCTTAAAAAGTCACATCTGGATTGATTTGAGGATGAGTAAAAACAAGTCTGAAGAGTTGAAAGGTATTAGTTAGGCTACCAACATCACTTAGGAAATTTGAAGTTTAAGGACTGAATTGGAAGGTGACAAATTTAGTAGTACTTGTTTTTTGGCATCCAAAGAAAGAATGTTGCGATAAAAGTAACCCAGGTTCAGGGTAATAAAAGAACTAGTTGCAAGAAACAGTAACAAATGGAGTTACCATGACATGTGTAATTGTTAAAGTTATGTTTGCTTAGAGTTGGTGTCCACTATAAAATCAAATGTATGCTTTGATTCCACTCTCCTATAACATGAATGTTTCTCATTAGTGAGGATTCTGGAATTATTACTTATTCTTTACATTTTGAAGAGAAATTGGTATGTAATAGCTTAAGATTCATAAATGTTTCTAAAGCATTTTACAAATGTTCTTTCACTTGGATCTCACAACAGCCTTGTGAGGTAGGTTTTATAGGTATTATCTTCATTTTTATATATGAAGAAACTGAGGCTAAGTGATTTATTTGTAGTCACAAAGGCAGTGTGAAATGCAAATCTGTCTTATTGACTTGAACTCCACTTGAAGTCCATTATCCCATGCTGCCTTACCTTAAAAATGGCTATAACAATCTTTGATTTGAATAAAAACCAGTGTTACTGAAAAATAAAATGAGCAATGTGGTTAACATACCTCATTTACCACCCCAAATTAACTAATGGAAGTCTTGGATTTGCTCTTTTCCAATAAAAGCCAAACACCCAAAATGTACCCTATTCATAAAAGTGATGTAGAAAGTATTAGACATATAGAATAACATGCAGAGCCTCAGGATTAACTTTTGAAAAATAATCTAGTAGACTTACCTATCCAAGTCATCCTCCCCAAGTAATAAGGGTGGAAGTGGCAGGGGAGGCAAAGTTGAAGTTTTCAGGTGTGGAATAGCAGCTGTCAATGACACCTGGGTCTTCAAAGAAACCTGTACAAGGGGCTGAGAGTTTGCCTGAGAAGATAGAGCAGATGTCCTTGGGTGAGTAGAAGATGACAAAGTCTGGGTGACAGAAGTAGTGACCTGACTAAAAGTTGGTTGGAGAGGTGGCAGAGGTGGCTGATGTGGAACAGCAGGTAATGGAGGTAAAGGTGGCAAAGGGGGCGTCTGAGGTGGAGGGGTGGTGGTTGGCAGAGGGGGTGGAGAAGTAATTGTGGGGAGAGGTGGAGGAGCCTCCTTTTCCATTGTCTCTGATTCCTTTGGGGCCACAATCTCCTCTTTCAATGCTATGGGTTTAGAGTCCTTTGATCCCTGTGATTTCAAGTCTTTAGAAGGAACAAGATGCTTCTTCTCAGAGTTTTCATCCAATTTTACTTTTCCTGGATCTAAAGAAGTTTTCATCTCTGTATTCAGATGTGCTAAATTTACCAGTTCAGTATCTGAAGCAGATTTTTCAGATTTTAAAACTCTAGATAACTTTTTAGACTCAAGGCTTGACTCTTTAGTCTCCCCTGAGATGTTTTCTTTTTTAGGCAAAATTACAGGTGACCCCTTCACTTCCTTTCCATCCACTTTTGCAGCAGCTGCTGCAGCTGCCCTTTCCTTTTTCTTCCTGCTGAGTTCAGCTCCCAAGCTGGAGTTTAATGGGAGTCTAGTAGGTGAAATACTAGAATGTCGACTTCGTGAACCTGATCGCTTCTTTTTGCTGTGGGAAGATGAATGTCTAGAATATACAGGACTTCTGCTTCTAGACTTCACTGATTTCCTGTGGGTAGAAGAGAATAGTAGTAAAAATGAATCTTTCACAATCATATGACAAGGAAAATAGAATTAATATATTAAGCTTTGACAAGTGGGAACAAACATTACTCAAATTAATATATAGTGTGGTATAGTAGACTGGCTCTAGATTCAGAGCTGGGCTCAAACTCTGCCTGCTGTTTTACTATCTGTGTGACTTTGGCAAATTATTTCGACCTCAATTTCCTTATGGTTTTTTTTTTAAAGGAAGATGGCCTCTGAGATCCCTTTGAGTTTTTGATATATGATTGTACGAACTACCTTAAAAATAAGTGGATAGCAACTAATTCCTATAGGACACAAGCATATCTGTATCTAATGATATTAGGTTATACTTGTGTAACACTCCAGTTGTCAAAGAGCCTGTTGTCTAGATTTTCCTCATTTCATTTGAGTAGGTCCTTCTCTATTTGCTAGGTTAAAGAAATATTCTTCTTTTCAGAATATTTTAAATAGTATTTATTAATAACTATTTAAGAATAAGAATATTTTAAAGGAAATATTCTTCTTTTGTACTTTTGAAGGGGCAATGACAATAATACAAAAAACTCCAAAGATTTAGATTTTTAGTTTCAAACATTTTTATAAGTTGTGAAAATACTAAAGAGAAAACTAATTCCTGAAACTATGATGTTCTGAAGAAGATGAAAATAATTTGCGTGCTTCAGATATTCAAATGTTCTGACTAGGAAACTGTATTATTTTTTAAACCTCAGTCAAATTATTTAGGTCTAAAACAATCTACTCTGTATTTTTAGTTGGTTTAAATACTGCAGGTGTTTCTCATTTTATCCAAATGTAAACAGAGAAGTAAAATTTTAGAGTTATTTGTTTTACAAAAAAATTAAACTTATAATTTATTTTTTAAAAAGTCCTTATCCCGGGGGCAGCTGGGTAGCTCAGTGGAGTAAGAGTCAGGCCTAGAGACAGGAGGTCCTAGGTTCAAACCCGGCCTCAGCCACTTCCCAGCTGTGTGACCCTAGGCAAGTCACTTGACCCCCATTGCCCACCCTTACCAATCTTCCACCTATGAGACAATACACCGAAGTACAAGGGTTTAAAAAAAAAAAAAAAAAAAAGAGTAAAAAAAAAAGTCCTTATCCCTGTCCCTTTTAAAATGTTCTGATTTACACTCTACTTTTCAGAAATTCAGATAATTTAAAGGCAGGGTACTTCTTTACTTCCAAACATCTTTGCTTCTTTGAAGGAAATTATGATGAAATAAATAAAACCTACATAAAAGAGAAATATAAATCAATCTAAATTGCTATTAATTCCATTTGAATGAAATGTCTATAAAGTCCTAGAAATATGGGAAGAAGTATCCCCGCTAAAAATCAGGCTGGTCAAATCACACATCCTCCCAATTAGTCTAGAAAAAATAGTTCCCCATTCTTGATCACTGGCATCATCTACAGTAATATAGCAAGTTTGCTCCAGAAATTCAATAGTAAAAATCTAATTTCACCATCATATTCAGTAATGTTCAACACAACTGTATTAATAAATTATATGCATATTTTTGGAGGCAAAAATGTTAGGTGGGTTTATTAAATGTTGATGTCCTTGAGAACACTATGTTCTTCTTTTAAACACCTGACTGAAAAAAGGGAATTTCTCTGCTGTCAAAACAGGGCTAAAATGAAATTCCCTTTTTTCCAAGGAAAACATCTGAAATATTTTCCATAAGTTCAACTTTTACTGAAGGTTGATCACTATAGCCATCTCTCTTTGGACTTTGTGATAATGAGATCAATAGAATTAAACCAAATTCTCCAAGGAAATGCTACAGTATTATTAGTACTAATTCTACCACCATCATATCTTTTTTTTTTTTTTTTAAACCCTTAACTTCTGTGTATTGACTGGACGAGTGGAAGAGTGGTAAGGGTGGGCAATGGGGGTCAAGTGACTTGCCCAGGGTCACACAGCTGGGAAGTGTCTGAGGCTGGATTTGAACCTAGGACCTCCTGTCTCTAGGCCTGGCTCTCAATCCACTGAGCTACCCAGCTGCCCCAACATCATATCTTTTTAAAATAGTACTTTACACTTTTCTAATTGTTCTCACGTATCATTCAATTATTAGGTTGTAAATTCCTCAAGAACACGAATTTTGCCCTATCTCCCACAATATCTCATATATAAACACTTAAAATGTTTGCTGAGTTGAATTTCATAAATACCTTAAGATAGATACAGAGAGTAGTTGTTATAACTCCCAGGTGCTAGAAGATATCAAGGCCCAGAGGTTAAATGACTTGACCAAAGTTACATGGCTACAGTCACAGAATAAAACCTAGGGCTTCTTACTCCTAGTCCTATGCTCTATTATACCATAATGTTTGAATAGTCATATGCTGAAAGTAAATAACATAGAATGCTCAGCACCATAATTATATCAGATATGAGTCCTACTTTGCCTGCTTCCTTTTGTCAGTGTCTAAAGGAAAAACAGAGGACAGACACAAAAAGGAACCACATGTTCATATGCTATTCACTTCTAACAAGATTGCATTGAGCTTTTAGCACCATTTAGATTGCCAATGAAATGGAGGAGGAATACATACACATGACAGTACCAAACACTGATGGTTTCAGGTAAAGGTAAAATTCTTTTAAGGAAAACAAACAAAAAACAACAGTAATTACTGTGATTCCATGAATTAAATACGCATCAAATTTTACATCTGCCCTTTTATTTTTTAATTTTACATAAAACAAGTTTCAATAAGATTGAGGAGAGAAACAATGATATGAAAGCATTTTCCCTCATTTTCTATAACATCTATTTTTAAAAACAGTTATTGCTGACACTTTTTCAATTCCATTCAACAAGCATTTATTAAACCCCTACTACATGCCAGGTACTAAATCAGGTTTGGAATAGAGAAAAATAAAAAAATGAAAACAGTTTCAGGCCTCATTAGAAAGTATTCCACTGGAGGGGGGGGCGGGGGAGTGGGAAGAGGGAAAAGCAATATGTACAGAGATAAGTAAATTAATTCCAGGAGGGTGGAAGTGGAACTCTTAACTATATACATGGATCCTGAAAGGCCGCAGATAGTACTGGTTCTTGTGCTTTGAACACTGGGATTTTAAGAATATCACAGAATGAAGTTGTAATGGATCTTAGAGACCATCTAATACAGATCCCTAATTTTACAGATTAATAATGAACTTCTGTAGCTCCAAACCCAATGGACAATTGATATTTTCTTTTCTTTTTTAAAACTCTCACCTTCCATCCAATAGGCAGAAGTGCACTATGGACTAGGCAAGTGAAGTTGTTACTTGCCCAGGGTCACACAGCTAGGAAGTGTCTGGGGCCACATTTGAACCCAAGGCCTCCCATTTCCAGTTCTGGTTCTTTATGTACTGAGCTACTCCAGACTGATGATATTTTCAAAGAACTGTTTTAAAACTATTAGGAAATCTTCAATAAAATTTACCCTTATGAACAAACTGCCAATACTCTGTGAAACAAAACAACGAATTCTTTTAAAATTATTCCTGTTCCCTATAAAAAAAAGTCATTACTCTACAATCCATAGTCCAATTGCTTAACAGAATGTTAAGGGTTATTATAGGATAAGGATATAGTAGAAGGGATATTATAAATCACAAGTCTAACTCCTTATATATTTAGCAAATATTCTCTTAAAAATGGTGCTAGATTCTTCCATGCTCCATTCCTAGGTTTGGCATTGGCCTACAAACAGAAAGGTAGTTTAATGTCTCCACTAAATAGTTTTTCAAAAATGAAATAGCTAAACATACTGGCAACATGGAGAAGTATGCCTGGAAAAAAAAAAGTGTTGTTTACTATTCCTTGAAAATAAAAATCCAAAGGAAGAAAAACTTTCCATAAGTAGTTTACTCCAGCTGTGAGTCTCAAACTAGGGGGGAGGGAGGGGGAGTCTTTTTTTACTAAGGACATCAAGTTAAGCGTTAATTCATTCTACTGAAAGGAAATGACTGGTCCATGGTCACAAAGGAAGTTGATGATAGAGCCCAAAAGAAGCCTTTTTATTGCCTTACCATACTGTCAAAAGAAGGGAAAGTATTTTTAAATTTTTTAATTAAAAAAACTAGTCAATTTGTAAATTAACATGTGTAAATATCCTCAAGCTAATAGAAATGGGAATTTAAAAAAACTGAGACTAGGTTGACAAGCTCAGGATATCTGAACCCACAATTATAAACTTAACAGGTAGTGATTACAGATTTTACCCTCAGAGCCTCATTTTTTTTTTTGGTGGGCCCATTTTGGAATTAAGGCCTATCACCACAGGCAGCCAGAGACCAACCATGGTAGTAGTTTTTGCTGTGTAAACTTTCTACTTTTAAGATATTGGATCTGCTAGAAATTAGAGGGCCTCAGTGGTAGCCAACAACAAAATTCTTGGTCATTAGTGGCCCTTCAATGCATTCCAGTCCTCCTCCCCCATAACTTATCTTCCCATAAGGAAGAAAAATTGAAAAGAAAGTTCACATACCTGGGAAGAGGACTCCGACTCACAGAGCGCTTGGTCACAAATGGGCTGCTTGAGCGTCTTCGGCTGTAGGGACTAGGCGATCGCCCACTGTATGAACCACTTCCCCTCTCATAGCTGGATGACCGCCTCCTGTTGTATGGACTCACTGATCTCTGGCGCCTACTGTATGGACTAGGTGAACGGGTGCTAGACTGATAGGCCGATGGCTCTCTGTAAGGTGGGCTAATTGACTGTCTTCGAGAAGACCCACCTGGGCTCTTCTTGTAGGAGTCATAGTTGCTGGAGGTATGAGACCTTGGAGGACTAACATCATATTCTTGGCTGTATGATGCTCCTGAAGGGCTATCATCCTGCTTAGGGCTGTCAGACCACTTCCTGTGAGGGCTCCTGGATCTCCTTTTTGGGCTATCTATAGATTTGTAGCTTTTGGGTGGGTCTCTTTTCCGATGACTTTTAGAACGGTCTTTGTGCCCAGACTTTAACTCTCGTTCTTTTCGAGTTTTCTCCTTATGGAATTTGGTTGATCTGGATTCCTTGTTACTGCTACTCTTGGATACCAGTGCCTTTCCATATTCGTCATTCTCTTCGTTCAGTCGTTTTGAAGTCCCAGATACTCGGTCTTTCGTGGACATAGACTTACTGGAGACTTCTTGGTTTTTTTCTACTTTCTTTTCCTTCTCTATCTGCTTAGTTTTCAATAGCTCTCTGATTCTCCTGTGCTGGTGATGGCGATGTTTGTGGAGTCGATCACTCCTATCAGTACCCCGACGATCATCATTATCTCTTCTCTCTAGCTTGAAGGCCATGTCATCAGAGAAGGTGTCCGAATCAGAGCTGATGTCGTCGTACTCCACCAGGGGCTTTATCATGGTGCTCAAAGGGGCTGCTTCAGGAGCCAGAGAGCCTATGTCTTTGGAGTGCTTGGACTTGTGCCTCTTGTGTTTGGACACCAGTCTATGCCGCTCTCTGCTGTTGGAGCTGCCACCACCACCCAGAGATGATGGCTGCATGGCCCCAGAACTCCCTCCACCCCCATCCTTCTTGCCCCCATGTCTCTCTGGATTGGGCATTCCCCTTCCCCTAACTTCAAAAGGGGAGAGGAATCCCCCAGAATCCCCAAAGTCAATCCCCACCCTCCCCCCCACAACTCAGGCCCAGCAAAGAGTCCCCTCCTGAAGAGGGGTGGGGGGGGGAAGGCGCCTGCCCTGGCCCCCCCTCCCTCCCTACACTTCAGCTCCTTCCTACATGAGGTGGAGGAAAGGGCGGTCGGGGAGGGGGAGGCAGAAAAAAAGCTCCTCTAAGGTTGCAGGAGCGGAGGCTCCCGCCCCGTCCGCTGGGCCTCGGGGCAAGGGGTGGGGGAAGCCGGCCCGGCCCCCTGGAGCAGTGGAGCCGCCTCGGGCTCCGAGCGGGCCTGTCTGTGAGGGCTGCGCGGGCCCTCCCCCAGCCGGCAGCCCGGCTCGCCCCGCGGCCTCCTGACGCTGGAGCCCGAGGTCTGGGCGCCTTCCCCCCCCCCCGCCCGCTCCCTTTGTCCCTCGTTCCTGGGGAAGTCTCTACCCGCTCCCCTCTCTTCAGACCTCCCTCTCACACACTCACTCTCACACACGCTCTCACACTCACACACACTAGGTTAAACCGAAACGGCACTTAGCTGAGGCTGGGGGTGGGGGGGGGTGGGAGACGCAGCCCAAATCTCGCGAGATTAACGCTACTCTCGCGAGAGAAGCACCGGCCTCCGGCCACTTTTCCCTTCCCTATTTCCTTACTCTCTCCTTTCCAGGCGCTATCAAACTACGCGAGACGGGATAGACGAGTGACGAACAAGTCATCGACCTCTCGCGAGAATATGGATGCCCTTTTTTTAACTAAAACAAATCTTTATTGATAGGCTACATCCTGTTTGTTTTTTTTTAAACAAGACTTTATTGGAAGTTTACCTTAGCAAGCAACTTCCTTAGTAACCTTACTGTGTGTTTGCCTCCAACTTTTCTATTATGTTTTCAGCTGCCTGAGAGAAACATTGTAGGTCTTGCCGAAAATTTCTTGCTCTCGTAGGAGCCTGAAAATATTGCTATTACCCCTTAGGTAATAAGTAATCCCTCAATACATCTTCCCATCTCCAAACTTTTCTTGTTACTCTCCAGGGTTCCACTCTCCTTCCCCTAAGGCTGAAATCTCCTTGAGAGAAAAGTCCATAACTTTTCTATTTGTATCCCCAGAGTTTTGCACCTAGTAAACGCTTAATCCATTCAACTATGCATCCATTCATTCAATCCAGTCACCTAGGTTCTTAATCTTGAAGTTCTTTTTAGCAATATAATTTACCTTATTTAATATTATTTAATTTACATCGTGTTATTTACTTTGCATATATTACATATGTACATAATTAACTTTTCACATTACTCTGTAGATAAATGTAAGCTTCTTGAGGGCAAAGACTTGTTTTTGGTGTCCCTTTTAAAAGGCTCAGTTCAGGAGTTCTCTCTTCTGTAAACAATTCCCTGGACCACCTAATTTTCAAACTATTTTGTATGTACCAGTGTTTGCTGTTATGAATCAATAAGTTTAGTAGTTATTATGCATCAGTTATGTGCCAATCAACAGTTTCTTCTATGTGCTTCAGTCCCACATCACCAACTATTTATTAGATATCTCAAACGGTATGAGTATAAGACTGAGAGCAAAATGTAGAGGTTGGAATCATCATGTTGAATATGTGAGGTGAGGAAGAGTAAAGAGCAGAGTTAATGCCAAAGTTACGAACCTGAAAAAGTGAAAGAATGATGGTGGCTTTGACAGATAACAAAGTTTGGGAGAGGGGTGGATTTGGGAGAAAAGATAAATTCTATTTTGGACATGTTGTTTGAGATGTTTCCAGAAATCAAGTCAACAATCATTTATTTTCTTTACATGCATTCTATATATGACTACATGCCTCTTGTCTTTCTGGTTAGAATGTCAGCTGCTTGGGGATAAGGATTGTCTCATTATTTGTATCCTCAGCACCTTACCCAGTGCTTGGTTCTTAATTAACGTTCTTTTATTGCTGAATAGAGCTGTTATCTGCAAAGAGATATGAAGCCTGGGAGTTGAACTGACCAAAACAGAGTATGGGAAAAGAACAGGATTCAAGACCAAAACTTGATGAACACCAACAGGTAGGGCAGTGATACTGAATGGAGTGCCCAAACTGCAACCCTCACACTGCATGTGAGCCCCCACCTTACCCCAGACAGGGGAGGGAGGAAATGAGGAAATGCTCCTACTGGGCTGTTGGGCAGAGGGGCAGATGATATGAAAAATGTTCTCAGGCTCAGGTGAAGAGGGGGAGGGGAGCAGCCCCTTCCAGCATTCGTGCCATACCTTTGCCACCCCAGAGCTAGGGTATATGAAATGAATGACTATTCGGCAAAAGAGACTGGGAAGAGGCTGATCAGACAAGTAAAATGAAAAACAGGAGAAAAGAGTGTCATGAAAAGTCAAACTAGGGGATAGCTAGATGGCTCAATGGATTGAGAGCCAGTCCTGGAGATGAGACATCCTAAATCCAAATCTGGTCTCAGACATTTCCTAGCTATGTGACCCTGAACAAGTCACTTAACCCTCCATTGCCTAGCCCTTACCACTCTTCTGCCTTGGAATGAATACACAGTATTGATTCTAAGATGGAAGGTAAGGGTTTAAAAAAAAACTAACTAAAGAAAGTATGCAGGAGGAGAAAAGGTAGTTGAGTGTCACATGCAGCAGAGAAGTTAAATAAGATTAGAACTTAAAAAACAAACAAATCATAAGATTTGGCAAATAAGAGTTCACTGGGTGGCAGTTGGTAGCACAGCTGATAAAGTGCCAGGCCTGGAACTGGGAGGACCTGGATTCAAATGTGGCCTCAGACACTTCTTAGTTATGCCACCATGGCAACTCACTCAACTCCACTATCCTAGCCCTTGCTGCAAGAGCAGCAAGGGCTAGGAAGAGCAGCAAGGGCTAGGATGTATTCTAAGACAGAAGGTAAGAGTTATTTATTCATTTATTTTCATAGTGCCCAGATTTTTTTATTTTTTACCAATTACATGTAATAAATTGCCATATAAGTTTTCTGAAGTTATATGATCCAAACAACCTCCCTCTCTCCCTTCCCTTCCCCATCCCGATGCTTGTAGATGATTCAATCTGGGTTATACTTGTATTATTATTTCTATGTTGTTCATTTTTGTAAGTGAATGATCATATAAAGCCAAAACCCCTAAACAAAAACCCAAATAAACAAGTGAAAAATAGTATGCTTTCATCTGCAACCCTATTCCAATAGTTCTTTCTCTGGAGATGGAGTTCTTTGTCATAAGTCCTTCAGAACTGACCTTGATCATTGTATTTCTGAGAGTAACTAAGCCAATCACAGTTGATCAGGTAAGGATTATTAAAAAAAAGAAGAAAAATAGTTCACTAGAGAAAGTTGTTTCAGTTCAGTACTAAGCCAGATTGGAAATGGTTGAGGTAAGAGGAAAGATGATAGGAACAAAGAACATAGACAGCTTTTTCTAGGAGTTTGGCTGAGAAAGGTCAAAGAGATAAGACTAAAGACTGAGGGGGGCAGCTGGGTAGCTCAGTGGAATAAGAGTCAGGCCTAGAGATGGGAGGTCCTAGGTTCAAATATGGCCTCAGACACTTCCCAGCTGTGTGACCCTGGGCAAGTCACTTGACCCCCATTGCCTAGCCCTTACCACTCTTCTGCCTTGGAGCCAATACCCTGTATTGGCTCCAAGACAGAAGGTAAGGGTTTAAAAAAAAAAAAGACTAAAGACTGAGGGAATGTTAAGAGTTCAGTGAAAATTTTTTTTCTTACTAGAATGAGGGGGACTTGGGTATGTTTGAAGGCAGTAGAGAAGGTACCAGTGCATAGGGAAAGGTTGAAGGTTAGAGAGAAGGTAGGAAGAATAATTGAAGGCAAAGGGTAGGATTATGGGCACATGTAGGATTGGTCTTGGTAAGGAAAATAGGCACTTTGTTATAATAGAATAGGGGAAAAGAGAGTGAGATACTATATGTTTGAAATAGAAAGGGGAAAAAGGGAACTATTGCTCTAATTTTCTTAGTAAAGTAAGAAAGGTCCTCAGCTGAGGTAGTGGGGGAGGGTGGGAAAAGGTTTGCTCTAAGAAATGTGGAGAGGAGGTTCAGAATAGCTTTTGTGGGAAATAGGGAATCAATTAGGAAAGAAAAAAAGGATTGCCTCTCTACACTGAAGATCCAATTGAAATTGGACAATATGAATTTATAGTGCACCCAGTCAACATGCTTCCATGACTTCTTTCAATTCCATTAGGCAGCATGTAAGAGCTAAGAAGCCAAATGCAATAGAATACTGTTATGCCTTGAGAAATGACAAAAAGTGGGAGCAGCTGGGTAGCTCAGTGGATTGAGAGTCAGGCCCAGAGATGGGAGGTCCTAGATTCACATCTGGCCTCAAACACTTCCTAGCTGTGTGACCCTGGGCAAGTCACTTAACTCTCATTGCCTAGACCTTACCACTCTTCTGCCTTAGAACCAATACCTAGTATTGATTCTAAGATGGAAAGTAAGGGTTTAAAAAAAATGACAAAAAGGATAGGTTAAGAGAAACCTGAGAAAATATACGTAAACCGATGCATAATCAAATGAGCAGAACTAGGAAAACAATTTATTAATAATATTATAAAGACACATACAATTTTGAAAGAAAAGAGTTCTAACCAATGTAATGACCAACAATGATTCCATGATGATAAAAACAATCTATCTACCTCCTGCCAGAGAAGAAATGAATTCATAATGCAGAATGAGAGACATTTTTGGACATGACCAAAGTCTAAGGAAAAATATTGCAGGAATTTATTTAGCTTGAAAATGTATATTTGTCACAAAAGTTTTGTTTTTCTTTTCTAAGTAGATTGGGAGAGAATAGACTTGTTAAATGAAATATATATATATATAAATATATATTTTTTTTAAAAGAACAGAAAAGGAAGATGGAATTAATTCAGGAGTGGGGTTTGGCAAGTTATGAGTTTTGATAGGACAAGGAAATGAGGGATTTAAGAAGTGATAACAGTGAGAAGTTGAATTAGTTAATATTAGAGTCAGGGATGAGAAGGAAGGAAAGTAAAGACAGAGTAGGGGGAAAGAACTGAGTGATGGAAGAATTGGAGGTTCTGATGACAGTGAGATTTAGAGAGAGTTGGAAAAATAAGTTAGATTTTGAAGGAAGTGGACTATTAGTGAATAATGGTGAGATTCAGAGTGTGATTATCCCTGCGTGTGCCTAAGGTAGAATAAAGGACATCATAAGACATAAAGAGATTGAAATTTTAGGAGGTTAGGAAGGTGCTAGGGGCATTAATTTTAATTAATAAGTGAAGTCTCCTAGAATAAGAACAGAAAGTTGTAAAGGAGAGCTAGACAGTGATTCAGGTGCTGAAATCCTTGAGAAAGGCAGGAGAATAACCTAGGACTGGCAAATGACAATCACCATATTTTGAATAATATGGAAAATTTTGATACTATAAACTTCAAAGGAGGAAAAGTTGTAAAAAAAAAAAAGAAGTGATGGTGACAATGGCTGAAAGAAAAAGAAGTCCAAGATATGGCTTATGTAAAAAAGGGTGGGCTTGATACTACCTTTATTTGGCTCTGATATTTAGACCAGGTTAGAATACTTGTTGTCTAAGTGGTTGCCCATCTGTTTGGGTAGGGATGAACAAATTATGCCATATGAATATAATAGAACATTATCAAGCCATAATAAATGACAAAGTATGATTCACAGAAAATTTCTATGAATGGATACATTATATAGTTAACAGAACCAGGACAATTTATTAAATGACTATATTATAGAAGAAAACCACTGCAAAAGTTTAAGAATTCTTTTAATTCAAAGACCAATCTTGACTCTAAAAAAATGACACTGAGAGATATGCAAAACAAACATTTTCAGATATGGTCAAATTACAATTTTCTTTACTATCTGTTACAAAAGGACTTACGTTTTATTTTTTGGCAGGGAAGTGAGGATAGTACTAATAGGGATGAAAAAGAGAGAAAAGAGCATCAATTGACTAAAACCCAAAGAAGGAAATAGAAAGTTCAGAAAGAGGCAAGCAGGGCCATGTTGATACTGAGGTGAAATTTAAGGTGTACTTAAAAAGAAATTGTACAGAATAGTCTTGATTTAATATAGTCTTTTTTTTCTACTTAGCATATAATTATGTGAATGATTATGTCTGTTGATGTTTTATGAAGTTCAAAAAAAACCTTTTTTAAAGTTTACATTACTTGCCTGAGATCAGATGATTAGTGTTAGACTTTATTCCCAATCCACCACCTCCAAATTTACATGTACATGTACCTTTCTATCATATCACATATTCTCGTTACTTAAGAGGTGACTTGCTTTGGGTCATATGGTGAAGAAAAGTGAGAAACCATAATTTCAATTCTTTTTCTATGACTGAATGAATGGTTGGGTGCATTTGGACATAAAAGCAAGGGTACCAAGATTAAAGAATAACTGGCTCTGTGAAAAATAAACTTCTACTGTGTAGAAAATACTCCTATTACCAGGTCTATGGAGTCCTGGAGAAGGGAGTGTTGACATTTTTATTGCTCTGTGTAGCTCCTTTTTAGGAAGGTTGCCTTACTCTAGAAAATATTTTGAACACAGAAATTGGAGGGCTGCATGATTTGCTTTATTTGTATGGCTTTTATTTTTTGTACTCCAAGGAGATGAGCCAATGCTTTCACCACAAATCTGGTGTATACACAAAAGCAGCTCAGAAACCTTTCTTTTGGACAGCACTCAAATATTTAACAAAAGTTTAATAAAAGTTTCAAGGTGAAAAGATTCCTTAGTAGCCCATCTCAAAGTTTAGTTGTAGTTTTACCTATTCTAGGAAGTTTTTTCCAGATTAAAAATTATACTAAAAGGCATTGGGTTGACAGTGGCATTGTGTGTCAGCTATGGGGAGGGAGGGTGGGAGTTTGGGGGAGAGGGAAAGAACATGAATCATGTAACCATGGAAGAATATTCTAAAAGATAAAAAATTAAAAAAAAAGACATTGGGTTGATTATTTCCTTTTGCTTACAGTTTTATTTTTATTATTGGTCCAAATGTATAACTTCATCAGGATGGGGAACTCTTTAGTACCCATTACCACCTGATAACTCATTTTTAAGTTTTATGAGTTACCTGCATGGGTGAGTGTGGCCAGGAGGCTAACATGTGATTTCAATCAATCAATCAAAGTCCTATACTAAGTATCAAGCACTGTGCTAATCCCTTAGGGAACTATGAAAAACATAAAAGCCTTGGTCCTCGAGGAAATTACATTCTAAGGGGCAAAGACAAAAATGTAAATCTATACAGTAATGAGCAAACTTGGAGAGAGTAAAATGATTAAATTTATTGACATTATATAATAAACCTTATAATATTTGACATCTCTAAAAACCATTTAATATACAACATAGCCTTCTTTTGCTGCAACCATTTGTTTTACAGAATCTGGCATTGAGTTTACAAGATCTTGGCACATACTTTAATACTTTATCATGTTATCCTCCCACTAAAATAAGTTTCCTGAGAAGACACTTTTGCTTTTTTTTACTCTGCTCTGAACTTAGTACATAATAAGCATTTAATAAATTTTTGCTGAGTGATTCATGCAATCACATTTTTATTACACTGGGTAGGAAATGTAATAGTCTATTTTTTCAAGTCTAGCCTTGATTAAAGCCCATAGATTTTCAATGGAGTTTAAATCAATGAACCAATCAGTAAACACTTATTAAGCATCTATTATGTGCCAGGGAGGTGCTAAATTGCTGGAGACACTAAAGGCAAAAGTCAGTCTCTGTCTTCAAGGAATTCATAATCTAATGGGTTTGTTTTCAGGTCAATGAATCATGCTTCTCTCCACTTCTTGGATACATTTTTTTTAGCTTTCTGGGCTATAAGGCACAGTGCAAGGTCTGAGCTACGGTATTCATTCTATCTCCTTTTGGGAATTTTTATAATTTGGAAATAATTGTGCTTCTCATCAAGGTCATCATTTCCTCAATGGTACAAGGCCTTCAGCCCATCTAGCCCAGTAGTTCCAGGAAAGACAAAAAACCCTAAATAAGTTTTTTTGGGGGAGGGGGTATATTTTACCTTTGGATGACAATATTCAGATTTTACAGGCTCATCTGGGTTTCTTCTAACAATGGTTTTGGTATAGCACTGAACCTAAAAAATTGATTTTCTTCCCTTCACACCTTCAGCTCAAGAATCTGGATTCCTTCCCAACTTTTCAAGCCCCCCAAACCTCAATCTCCAGGATTTCCCTGACCCATTGGTAAATTCCTCCTAGGAATTTCCATTTGAGGATGTACTTACATCAGCAGTTAAGGATTAGCCCCATAACTCTCCAGACTTTTCTACCTTGTCCCCAGGCCAGTAACTTCCTCTTCTCTCTCCTTTTCAGATGCATTTTATGGATAGTCTTCCCTTATTAGTATGTAAGTTATATAAGGGCAGGAGAACAGCCTTTCTTTTAGTTAGTACCAACATTTAACACAATACTTAGCACTGCACACACCTAGAGTTTAATAAATATTTTAGCTATTAAAAAAATACCTTTTCCTAATTTTCAGTTCTCCAGTTTTTGTACTATTTAGTCTATAACAATATGATTTTTTCTTTTAAGCAATGGTTAGAAACTATTCTTTTACTGGTCATCTCAATGTTCTTCCAAAGTTAAGAAGCTTCCAAAAGTTCCTCTTAAGTTCTGCTTGTTTTCTGAGGATTAAATTGTTTCATAGTTGTTGGTATTTTTCTTAAACAACCTTTCCAGAGGCTTCAGTGAGACAGATCCTTTTCCACCACTGACCTGAAAAGCTTAATTAACTTCTCCAAACTACTAGGTCCTGCAGTATCTCTTAAGAATCAATGATGTGTGTGCACTTTAAGATACTGGCATGTTTTCTTGGAGCAATATGCACTCTTTAAAATCACAGAATTAAAGGGGGCAGCTGGGTAGCTCAGTGGATTGAGAGCCAGGCCTAGAGATGGGAGGTCCTAGGTTCAAATCTGACCTCAGACACTTCCCAGCTGTGTGACCCTGGGCAAGTCACTTGACCCCCATTGCCTACCCTTACCACTCTACTGCCTTGGAGCCAATAAGGTAAGGGTCTAAAAAAAAAAAAAAATCACAGAATTAAAACCCAATATTCCCCTGACAGAAAACTAACTAAAGGTGAAGATACCACTTTGATCTAGTTTAGATCAGATACTGTGTTTAACACTAGTGTCAGTAGAATATGTGCATAACCATAGCTTTCACAAAATGAAACCACATCAAACTGCTTGTCCCAAATAATTTACACATTACTTTCAATATAAATATATACAAAACTTATGCAAAAACCCATTTAAGAAGAGGACTCCTTAAAAAGCAGAATTTGCCACATAGAAAAAGAACTACAAAAAATAATTGAAGAAAAGAATTCCTTTGCAGATCAAAGCATACTATTTTTCCATTTTTTTTTATTTTGGAGGTTTTAGTTTTTATGCGTATTCTCTTACAACAATGAACAATATGGAAGTTTTGCATGATAATACATGTATAACCCAGATGAAACTGCTTACCATTTCCGGATGGAGCAGGGAATGGAGGGAAGGAAACAATTTGGATCTAATAATTTTGGAAAATACATGTTGAAAAGTGTTATTACATGTAATTGGGGAAATAAAATATTAAAAGAAGTTAAAAAAAAAGGATTCCTTAAAAAGTAGAATTGGGGACACATAGGTGGCTCAGGAGATAGAAAGTCAGGCCTGGAGATGGGAGGTTCTGGGTTCAAAGTTGGACTAAGATACTTCCTAGCTGTGCAACCCTAGACAAATCACATAACCCCAACTGCCTAGCCTTTACTGCTCTTTTGCCTAGGAATATTCAGTATCAATTCCAAGATAGAAAGTAAGAGTTTAAAAAAAATAATAAGAAAAATATAATTGGTCAAATGAAAAAGGAAGTACAAAATCTCACTGAAGAAAATTCCTTAAAAATTAGAATTGGAGGGGGCAGCTGGGTAGCTCAGTGGATTAAGAGCCAGGCCTAGAGACCAGAGGTCCTAGGTTCAAATCTGACCTCAGACACTTCCCAGCTGTGTGACCCTGGGCAAGTCACTTGACCCCCATTGCCCACCCTTACCACTCTTCTAACTATGAGACAATACTCAGAAGTTGGGTTTAAAAAAAAAAATTTAAAAAAAAAAACATTTTGGAGAGCAATTCTGAATTATGGCCAAAAGGCTTTAAAACTGTGTATACCCTTTGACCCAAGAATATCACCACTAAGTCTGTGGCCCAAAGAGACAAAAAAACAAAAAGGAAAGGGACCTATAAGTATAAAAATATTTACACCAGCTGTTTTTGTGGTGGCAGAGAATTGGAAATGGAGGGGATGTTCATCATTTGGAGAATGGCTGAACAAGTTGTAGTATATGATTACAATGGAATACTACAAGAAATGATGAAAAAAACCAAACCTGGAAAGACAAAACTGATAAAGTAAAATGAGCAGAACTAGAACTTTATATACCATAAGCGCACTATTTTATAATGATCAGTTGTGAATGAGTTGGATATTCTTAGCAACACAATGATCCAAGCCAATTTTCCAGATCTTATGAGAAGTGCTATTCCCTTCTAGAAAGGGAACTGATGGAGTCTGGAAGATTGAAGCATCCTTTTAAAAAACTTTTTCTTGCTTTTTGTGTTTGTTTTCTTTCAAAACATGACTGATTGCATGGCTTACACACATATGACCTGTGTCAGGTTGCTTGCCTTCTTGGGGAAGGGAAAGGGAGGAATTGAAGGAGAGTTTGGAGCTCAAGATTTTGAAAAACATGTTGAAAATTGTTTTTACATGTAATTGGGGGAAAAAAAAGAATTAAAAAAAAAGGCTGCATCAAGAGGAATAGAGATATATAAAACATTTATTGATAGTTTTACTACGTACTCAGCTATTGTATTTTAGCTTGCCGGAACAGGGAGAGAATATCCCACAATATCCTGCCTTCATCAGACCTCATCTTAAGCACTGTATTCAGTTCTGGGTAAAATGATTTAAAAAAGATTGATAAACTGGAAAGTGCCCAGAGGATGATAACCAAAATGGAAAGGGCCTTGACTCCATTACAAATGAAGATGGGCTAAAGCAGTGATTCCCAAAGTGGACGCTGCAGTGATCCAAGGGGGCAGTGATGGCCACAGGTGCATTAATCTTTCCTATTAATTGCTATTAAAATTTAAAAAAATTTAATTTCCAGGGCGCTCAGTAATATTTTTTTCTGGAAAGGGGGTGATAGGCCAAAAAAGTTTGGGAACCCCTGGGCTAAAGGAGCTGGTACTGTTTAGTATAAAATAAAGGAGAATGAGGCGGAGGAGAGGAGATACATGAGGACTGAATAGCTATCTTAAAAAATATGAAGGGTTATCTTGTAAAAAGATCTACTCTATCTTCTGCCTCACTCTCCTCTCCCCACAGCATGAACAATGGATAGAAGTTGCAATAATAAATACAGTTCTCTTATTTGTGTTCAGAGGTCAAACAAGTATAATCTTTCTTCCAAGTGAGAACCTTTCAAATTATTTATTTTCTCCTTCCTACCTCCTACAAAGTCTTCTTTTTTCTAAGATAAATATTTCTAGATGACGTTGCATCCTATTTTCTTAGCATCCTCAGCACCATATATGTATGCATTCCTTGTTTGTGACCTTCAAAAACATGTTGCACAGAACCAGTTGCAATATTACAGATGTGGCCTGATAGGCATAGTCTAGTTGAATTTGGACATTATACTTCTATTATGTAATATACCATGTTTGCTTCTTTAGCTATGTCAAAATTGGACTTGTCTTGAGCTTATAGTGCACTAAAAGTACTAGGTTTAGTCATGTTTTTCCTAGACTGCAATGGAAGAGTTGATTTTTTTGGGATCTGAGTGAAGGACTTTTCATGTTAAATTTAATCTTGACTCAGGGCAAGTCACCTAACCTCTCACTGTTCTTGGCAGCTTTCTACACAGGAGCCCAGACATACTAGCAGAGGAAGTTCCTCAGTAGGGCTCCCTATACCAATACAATTGCACATCCAGTCATTACCCTATCTATGTCAGAAAGATTGTTTTCTCTTCTTAGAGTCTATCTATTGCTCTAGCCTGTCAAGTTGTTCTGGGATCTCAATTCTGTCACTCAGCATATTACCTTTCCTTCCCAGTTTTACAGTATTTTCAAATTTACAAGTACAGTAGGGCCCCATCATTTGTGGTTTCATTTTCTGTGGTTTCAGTTATCCAGTGACAACTGTGAAACCCTGGAGGTCATCCATAGAACTCAGGAGGTCCAGCAGCAGAGGTCTGTTCTCTGCAGCTGTCTCTTCTGCTTTCATTTTCTTTCTTTCTTTTTTGGGGAGGGTTGGGAGGTCTGTGGGAGATTGCTGAGGGGCAAGATGAGTGAGAGAGAGGGAAACAAATATAGCGAAAATATTTGAAACCAGCAGATGTTCATTTATATCCTGTGTTTCAGCCATTTGCAGTAGATCTTGGAACACATCCCCATGAGGATATGGGCCCCTACTGTATGCATTTATCTATTATGTAAGTTGATAAAAATGTTGAGTAGTAAAAGCTCCTGGGAGAAAGCCTAGTAGCTGTAACTAGAGTCCCTTCAGGCTGACAGCATTCTATTAATCACTGTTTGAGGGTGTTTAACAGCTGTTTAACTAGTTCCTGAAGCTGTCCTAATTGTATTTTCATTAGCTCATGTTTCTCCATCTTGTCCACAAGGGTATCATAAGAGACTCTTGTCTAATGTCTTCATGAAATTCATATGTGTTATATCTATGGCACTTTTTTGATCTATAAAGGAAATAAGGTTTAGTATAACTTGCTCTTTTTCTTAAAACTTTTACTGATATCTTGTTTTTAGATTATATTCATACCAGAATGCAACTGTTCCCATTTATCCCCTTTCCAACAAGCCACATAATGTAGCAAAGTATAACCTTATAACAGAGAATAGAGAGGGGAAAAAAGCAGCAAAGAAAAACTAACCAACAAATCAACCCAGTGTGATAGGATATGGTATCATATATGAATCTATGTTGATCACTACTTCCCTTCCTAAGTGTTCGCAAGTTATCCATTTATATATTGTTTTAAAATTTTGTCAGAAATGGAAGTCAAGCTCAATGGCCCGTAGTTTAAAGAATCTATTTTTTTTCTTTGTCTGAAAATCAAGAACTTTGTGTAGCAGAAGTTCTTTGGCAACATTCATTTGCCCCATTATTTTTTCAAATATCATTGCCAACACAGCTCGGCAATCATATTCCTAAAGTTCTTTCAGTAGCTTGAGTAGTTTATTGTTGATTCATTGAGGCCAGTAAGCTCCTTTCTTACCTTCTCATTTGAGATCTGTTTCCTTTCAACTACTATTGCTTAATATTTCCAACTTTGATGATAATGGTTTTCACAGAAACTATTCAACTCTTGTTTTGCTTCTTTTTTTTTTCCTACCAAGGAAAATGACCTCCAGACTGCTATATTTTTTTTCCTATGGAAAATCACAAACCTTCACTGTCAAATGATTACTTTTTTTGGGAGGAAAAACGAGAATCAGAGTAAGAATTGGGCTCTTTGATATCCATTATTATCATCCCAACTGCCTGCAGAATGGCCCAGTCACTTTCTCAATTTTCTTCTGGACTCCAACATTGCTTAAATGAACTTGTACACAGGGTATTGATGCATGGACTAATTGACGCTTTCTTAATGGAGATAGCTTGCTTATTGTATTAATTTTCACATCAGAAATGTGAAGCTGGAGAGAGAACTAGTATTGGCTTTCAGGTGATCATGAAAAATAAGTGGTTTCGTTATATAATAAAGACTACACTGGACTAGTCACAAGGCTTGCATTCAAGCTGGTTCTATCAGTTACTAGACCAGTGATGGGCAACCTTTTGAGCTTGGTGGGTCAAAATTCGCCAAAAAATCGAACATAACTCAGGTGGTGTGTCACTTCAGAAAAAAAACCACACCATAATTTCATGATATTTAGTTTAAATAACAAAAATGTATAAATTATAATATATAACTGTATTTAATAAACCAAAATAGTTAAATTAATATAGGTAGAATTGTCGTCTATAGTGCACAAAGTGTCTACACTACTGCAAATATTTCACCCTCCACATGCGGCCTCATACTTCTCTGTATGCCACCCCATGTGGCCACATGTCATCGAAAATGGTTATGCGTGTCAGTGTTGAAACACATGTCATAGGTTTGCTAACACCCTACTAGACTATCATGATCTTTGGAGCCTTGTTTGGTGGAAAGCCAAAAAGCAGTTTACTAGGTTAGAGACAGGTTTCAAATCTCAATTTTGCACTTCACTACTAGTATGACCTCAGGCAAGTCAAATATTATTAGAATTTAAGTTCCTTGAGAGAAAAGGCTAAGTTAACTCTTTTATTTGCAGCCTTCAGCCTCTAGCACAAATGAATTGCTATATGGGCTTAATATGGCTGGCTAATTGCCTTAAGTTACTCCTCTCTAGACCTGAGTTTTCTTTTCTCTAACCCTAGGGTGTTAAGCTAAATTATCTCAAACGTCTCTCTCGACCCTAAAAACCTATCCTCTAAAATAAGTTAATTTCTCTAAAACTCAGTTAGCTTACCTGTAAAGTGGAGATAACCATACTACCTACCTCACAAGGTTGTCGCACATCTCTTAAGGTGCGAGGAATTCCAAGCCCTATAGAACTAGGACCTGGGATGAGAAAGGAGTGAGGCTTTCCCTGACCCTTCCTCGACTCGGAACAGAAGGACTATGTTGGCAAACTTTCTGCCGGCCAAAATAGGAAACACTATTTCTGCAAGGGCTGATTTCTCCAAACTCATAGTACTGTTAACCCTCGGACACTGGTACAAGCAAGAAAGCATACCCGTAAAGACCACCCACAATTCCCAAGGAAGAAGAAAAAGAACTAAGCAAAGTCTCGCGAGACACTTTCCTCTAGTCTCGCATGGTCCTTGCGCAATACGCACGTAGGTAAGCACGCACTCTCGTAGGCCGGCTCCCTGCTGCTCTCGCGAGCCTTGCGAAGGGTCCGTTGGGGAAGATGGCGGCGGCCGCGGGCACCCTTCAACTTTTGCCGCCGGGCGCTTCAGACTGAGCCTCCCGGGGGCGGGGGGCAGAGCGGGCGATCCCGGAGCCCAGCGCCCCGGGAAGCCTGAGGCGGCTCGGCCCCCCGCTGGTGGGTGGGGAAGGGTGTCTCCCGTTGTGTGGTGGGGTGCAGGGCCTCCCTCCCCGCCTCCGGGATGAAGGCTCAGGGGGAGGCAGAAGGTGAGTGCTCGGGGCCCAGGGGAGGACGAACTCTGACGGACGCGAGGGCGCTGGCCAGGAATCTGGAGGGAAGGGTGGACCCTTTGCAGGCTGTCAGAACCCCTGCTGTACTTGGGGAAGAGGATACAGAATAAGACGTTGGCTACGTCACATTTGATGGCCAGTAGGGGGTCCGGCGGGCAGTGGCTGGGCATCAGTGGCCTCAGGAACTCTCCTGCCTTGGTCTGGCGGCACAGACGTGGGAGCTGGCCTTTTCAGTGGCTTCCCTCCATCTAAGAAGCTTGGGTAAATTCATTCTAAAGGGGAAGCGGAAGGGCTTCGTGGATGTACAAGAAACAACAGAAGCTTGCCAGAAGCCCATAACTACAGAAGTAGAACCAGCTGTGCAGAGAAAGGGGATAGTTTGAAGCAAGAGCACTTATCAGGTTGTGTGTAGGACTCATTGCTTCATTTTGAAGAAACTTATTAATAAATCGCATGTATAATAGCGCTTTAAAGTTTGCAAAGCACTTTACAAACTTTAATTCGTTTTGTCCTCTCAACAACCTTGGGAGGTAGGTGGTTATTATCCTCAGTTTTCAGATGAGGAAACGGAGGCAGATACTTTAAATGATTTGCCTAGGGTCACAGAAAAGTGTCAGAGGTTGGATTTTAACTTAGATTTTCCTGTTCATAGGTATAGTGCTTTATCCACTGCACCATCTTAGCTGCCTCACAGCTAGCATTTATATAGTGTTTTGATATTTGCAGTGATGTATAAGTTTCTCATTTTATCATCATAAGAATTCTGTGAGGTAGGTGCTGTTATTTCCTGATTGTCAGTCTTTGGCACCCCTCCCCCTTTTTTTAAAACCTTTCATCTTCTGTCTTAGGCAGAAGAGAAGTAAGGGCTAGGCAAACTGGGTTAAGTGATTGCCATGGGTTATGCAGCTCAGAAGTGTCTGAGGCCAGATTTGAGCCCAAGACCTCCCAACTCCAAGCTTGGCATTCTATCCCACTGTACCACCTAGCTGCTCCCTCCCCCATTACTTTGTATTGTTTTATATTTGCTTATATCATTTCCCTAAAGTAGAAGGTAAGCTCTTTGAGAATCAGGATTGTTTCTGTTTTTTTCTTGTTTTCTTTGGTCTTCTTACGTATCTCACACTATGATTGATAAATATCTGTTGGATCAATATTACAAGGTACATTCTTTCAAAACAAACCCATCTAATAATAGCATATCCTTCCGCAAACCTTATTATTGTCTTCCTTTTAAAGAAACATATGGCTTAAAGGATAGAAAGCTGGCCTCAGGCCCAGAAAGACCTTGGTTCAAGTCCCATCTCTTAAGCATATTTACTTTGTGATTCTGAGCAAGTCATGCCACCTCTTAGTGCTCTGGCAACCACAAATTACAGAGAAGGTGTACTAACTTGAATTGGTAGAAGAAATTTTCCTATCTGGGATTTCCTACTACCAGTGACATCATTGGTTCCGCCCCTATCAATTAGGTTAAGTAACTTGGTTGCTTTCACATTGCTGCTATTTGAGCCCAGATCTTTCTGAAATCCAGAATGCCATCTACCACATCACAGTTAGTTTTTTTTTAACCCTTACCTTCTGTCTTAGTTCAATATGCTAAGTGTGGATTCTAAGGCAGAAGAGCAGTAAGAGCAAGGTAATAAAGTGACTTGCTCAGGGTCACACAGGAAATATAAGATCAGATTTGAACCCAGAACTTTTCATCTCCAGGTGTTGCACTCTATTCACTGAACCACATAGGTCCTCTACAAGTATTTGTCATAATGTTAAATCAGTGTGTTAGGTACTTTGTATATAGACACAAAAGTTCTTCTGGGGGGGATACTTGTATATATACACATATATGCATACAAACATGCACACAAATAAATGCAAAATACATATGAAATGATGGCTTTTGGCAGGGAAAGGAGCAAGAATTTCAGACTTTCCTCATGTAGAGAAGTGGTACTTCGAGTACTTCAAATGGTACTTCAAGAGCTGAGCTTTGAAGCAACATTAAAAAAGGAGAGCATTGCAGACATAGAGAGGAGTTCCGAAATACTGCAGTGTGTGAAGAAGAATATTGTAATATCAGTCTGGTAAAATATTTTGACACCAGACTGAAGTGCATTAAATGTCCTGGAGACTATAGATATGACATGATCAGGCTGATGTTTTTGGACTATTGATTTGGTAGATATGTGATGGATTGGAGAGAGGAGAGGTTGAAAATAGGAAGAATAGTTAAGACTATTACATTAGTCCAGATTAGAGAAAGTGAAAACCTAAATCTTTCAATCAACAGACATTTATTAAGTACCTCCTTTATGTGTCAAGCATTGGGGATTTGTAGACAAAATTGAAACATTGTCCTCAAGGAGCTGATTTAGAATAAATGGAGAGAAGAGGTTAGATGGAGAAAATTGATGTAAAGCTGATGAGATGTGGGAGCTGACTTGATATGGGGTTTGAAAGATAGCAGAATCAGTGATGATTACAAGTTTGGGAAATTGAGTATTATAAAAGGGTTATGATGTTTTTTATAGAAATAAGGAAGTTGAGAGAAGTGGGGATAGATTTATCAGGAGAAAACTGTGAGCCCTCTTTTGCATATTTTGATAATAAAAGCAAAGGGTGAGACTCAGTATGATAAGCCAAAGTGTGATAAGAAATCTAAAAGGTATTCACTTGCACTCAGAAGTAGAGCAGAGAAAGTTCCATATGAGAATTAGCCAGAGTTGGATCTTTAATGCTGATGTTGGGGGATGTAATAGTTAAAAAGGGTCGCAAATTCATTCTAAGTATAGTTTTGGCATGGGCTGAAACATGAAAACAGACAGTGCAAGGTGGTACACACAGAATGGAAGACAGAAAGTAATTTAGTTTGACTGGAATATAGAATTTGTGAAAGATTATGTCTGGACAGTATTAGCTGACATTTCTGAAATGCTTTACTACTACCTATGAAGGCATTTTTCTCTCAATAACTTTGTGAAGTAGGTGGCACAGGTATTTTCCTAAATACTTCTAAACATTTTGAGTATCTGGGTGGTCAGTTAAGAATGAAGACTTAGAGGATTTTGAAGAACAAGAGAGATCAGGGTTGTCATGTATTTGGTCTAGGATAGGCAGCAGGATAAGCTAAATGATCCTTACATCAGATGATGATGGACAATTAAACAATGCTAGGCCATGAAAGTTCTTGAATATCAAGGTCAGGATTTATTTTTAGTTTTAAAATTGTTTAGTGCTATTTTTTGGTTATGTATTTGTAATATATTATTGCAAATATATTCTCTTTCTATCACCTAATGAGTCCACCCTTGTAACAAAGAAGAATAGGTAAGCAAAACCCAATCAAAACACAAACCAAATCCAGTTGTGTTCACAGCATTTAGCACCATTCTTTTTTTTTTTTGGATTTAGATTTTTTTTTTATAAAAATTTTCCATGGTTACATGATTCATGTTTTTATTTTCCCCTTATTTACATATTATTGATAGTTGCATTGGTGTGGTCCTTTCGAGTCTACATCCCCAACCGTGTCCTCAGCAACCCATGTTTTCAAGCAGTTGTTTAACTTCTGTGTTTCCACTCCTGTAGTTCTTCCTCTGAATGTGGGTAGCATTCTTTTCCATAAATCCCTCAGAATTGTCCTGGGTCATTGCATTGCTGCTAGGACAGAAGTCCATTACATTCTATTTTACCAGTTTTCTTCTGGCTCTGCTCCTTTCACTCTGCATCAATTCCTGGAGGTCATTCCAATTCACATGGAATTCCTCCAGTTTATTATTCCTTTGAGCAAAGTAGTATTCCATCACTAGCATATACCACAATTTGTTCAGCCATTCCCCAATTGAAGGGCATACCCTCGTTTTCCAGTTTTTTGCTACCACAGAAAGCATGGCTATAAATATTTTTGTACAAGTCTTTTTATTTATGATCTCTTTGGGTTACAAACCCAGCAATGCTATGGCCGTATCGAAGGGCAGGCAGTCTTTTAGAGCTCTTTGGGCATAGTTCCAAATTGCCATCCAGAATGGTTGGATCAGTTCACAACTCCACCAGCAATGCTTTAATGTCCCAATTTTGCCACATCCCCTCCAACATTCATTACTCTTCCCTGCTATCATTTTAGCCAATCTGCTAAGTGTGAGGTGATACCTCAGAGTTGTTTTGATTTGCATTTCTCTAATTATTAGAGATTTAGAACACTTTCTCATGTGCTTATTGATAGTTTTGATTTCTTTATCTGAGAATTCCCTATTCATGTCCCTTGCCCATTTATCAATTGGGGAGTAGCACTGTTATTCTTTTTTTTTTTTTAAAGTAATGTATGGAATTTATTTCCTTTTTGTTAAGCAAGTAGTACAAAATGAAGATTTACAGTTTCATAAAGGAATATCTTTTTTCTTCCGTGGTGCTTATGAAAATGCTTTTTAGGGGTATATTTTCAGTTCAAAATGTTTTTTTGAAAACTTGACATTTTATTTTTTTTCCCCAATTATGTGTAAAAACAATTTAAATTTTTTTTTTTAAATTTGAGTTGCAAAGTCTCTTGCTGTTGTTATTTCAGTCGAAAAAGCTAAAGCACAGGGTCACACAGGGAATTTGTGAAAGGTGGCACTTAAATCCATCTCTCTTTTCTCCTTGGATAGCACTTTTGTCATTATGCTCTGTTGCCTTTCTTGTTCTTTTCTCTCAGAGATTTCATCCATTTTCATAACTTTATCCATAATTGCTGTATGTCTGGCTGTAACATCTTTCTTCATGTCAGGCTTGCATCTTCAAGGATTTGCTTGACATTCTTTCATTCCATTCCAGAAGGAATGAATCATGGCACCGCGGCTTGATTCACGCATAGTCCTTCAAATGAAACTCTGCCACCGTCCTATCTATTCTGCCAGCAATTCCAGTCCTTCCCAATAGATCGCAAAACTCCCAAAGTATTCAAATCCCACACTGGGTGCAAGCAGCACTGTTATTCTTTACAAAAGGGAGGAGATACGGTTCTTTGTCTCTTCTCTGGAGACAAAATTGATCATCACAGGTGACAGTCAACCTGAAAAAATACAACTACCAAACTAGCAATACTGATGGGTCTTTAAATGAGTCAGATAGATTATAATCTGGGAAGTCATATGGAACTGTAGGTATGGGGACTTCCTCCAAACTACAGAAAAGGGGGTAATTAAACAAGTTTTTGAAAAGGAGGTTAAATTGAGGTAACAGAAGCTGAGGTGGTTGGGAAGGACCTACTGTTTCTTTGGTTTGATAGTCCTTTGTCAGTGGAAGTTAGTGACTGGTTAACAGGCAAGATGAATTAATAGTTAATTCAATAATTATCTGTCTTGTTCTTTGTTTTAACTCTGGAAAATAATCTATTTAGAGATTCTCTGAAAAAACTGTCAGTACATGTCATTCACCTTTTTAGTGTCATTTGCTTATATTAGTGTAGTTCACATTTTATTTGGAAGGCCACTGAAGGCTTTAGTTGTGTTCCTTGGGTATCAGTGTGGAGCCTAAATTAGACATTACATTACATTACATTAAAAGCAAGAAGTTAGGATTTTGTTTTGGTCATTTATGTGAACAGAGATTAGGGCCTGAACTTGGGTGCCAGTAGTGAGGGGAAGAGAAAAGTATCTCTGATAAGGGAGATTGGAGATAGAAATGACAGGACTTGGCAGCTAATTGGATATGTAGGGGAGAGGGAAAAGGAAAAATCTGGCATCCTAGTAGAAAAAGGTGATGCCATTAATAGAATTAGAGTTGGAATTTTGGAGAGAGGAGAGAAATGATCAGTTCAGTTTTGCATATGTTAAATTTGATGAGGTGTACAGATCAAAGTAACTACAGCCAGGTGGAACAAGAGCTGAGAAGGGCAGTATGAGGGTGAGCTAATTCCATTTACCCCATCCCCCCTGATGATCATTGGGTGCCTGGTCTCCCCAAGTGATCATTTTACATAATCATCTTGTACCCACAAAGGTCTTCTAACTACAATAGTTAGAGATAAGAGGGAATTGGAAGAGAGAGAAAGCAAAACCAATGTTTTGCTAGGCCCACTGACCAATAAATAAATAAATCAATAAACTAATTGGGGGCAGTCCCCTTTTGGCATAAAAATGTACATTCAAAGTAACTGTTCAACCCCCATCAGTTCAATCAATATACCCAAAAGTTCATTCTAGATCTTCTTGATGCAGTATAGATTCTTCATGCATCTTTCTGCAAACAGTTCATTCTCTGGATTAAGGAGTTAGCAAGCTTCTTTTCCTGAAAAATTTTCTTGAACAAAAATTTAATTCTTGGATTTTATAAAAATACAACAGTTAGGAAGTGTCTGAGGCCAGATTTGAACCTAGGACTTCCCATCTCTAGTCCTGGCTCTCAATCCACTGAGCCACCCAGCTGCCCCCTGACCTTTCATCTTAATTGAAATGAACTCCCGATTATCTCTGCCATCAAGTTATCTTTAGTTTGAAATTAATTTTAAGAAACAAGGCTTCATTATTCCTGCTTTTAGTTTCTCCTCTCACCAATCCATCTTGCACATAACTGCCAAACAATTGTTCCTAAGACACAGGTCTTGCCATTTTGTTTCCTTGGCTAAAAAAACCACCGTATACTAAGACTTAGCAGGAAACAACCAAGAAGCCCTCTTGCTGGTTTTCCTTAATTTTAATGCCTTTCCTCTGAGTCTGTTCCTAATTTATTTTTTTCTATATCTTACTTATACATAATTGTTTGCATGTTGTCTCCCCATTAGATTGTGAATTACATAAGAATAAGGATTGTGTTTTGCCTTTCCTTTTATCTCCAGAGCTTAGACAGTATCTGGCATATAGTAAATGCTTAATAAATGTTTAATTATTGTTGATTAACACAATCATAAGAGAATTTAGAAGACTGATATAAAATGGAATAAATGAATACTTCTCCCTATCTGAAGCTTTTCAGCTTAAGGCTTTTAAGTAAAAAATAAAATTGTTTTGTATAATACCGTAACGGAAAGCATAAATATTATTTGTCTCTCTTGAATTAAGAGTCCTGCATTACCAACTACATGTTAGATATCTTTACCTGAATATAACATGGGGATTTCAAACTTAGTATGTTTAAAACAGAACTCATCTTTCCTTCCTCCTCCCCATATCCTGCACCCCACCTTTCAAAAATTCCTATTTCTAATGAGAGGATCACATTTGTTCCATTACTCAAGTTCACAACCTCATAGACATTCTTGATTTTCCTGTCCCTGTCTTGTACTGCCTCTAAAGCTAATTAATTACCAAGACATAGTCAGCTTTATCGATATAACATCACATCTGCCCTATTATCTCCATTTAAATTGCTGCCACTCTAATTCAGACCTGCCTACCTTTCATTTGGATTATTGTAATAACATCCCAAAATATTGTAAATGTTCTACCTGCTTCTGCTCTTTTCTCTCTTTAATTTTTCTAGATAGTTGCCAAGATAATCTTTCCAAGCCACATGTTCGCATATGTAATTCCTCTGTTTAAAGGGCTTCAGAGGTTCCCTATGCTTCTAAGTAAAATACAAACTTCTTACCCACGCATTTAAAGCTTACCACAATTTGGCTCCTACCTACCTTTCCATTTTACTTCCTTTCACATTCTCTGGGTTCCAGTCTGCTTGGCCAACTAGCTATTCCCAAGAATCCATATTCCATCTCTGTGCCATTTCATAGACTGCCCCCCAAGTTGGGAGTGTACAATGCTCAACAAAGGACTCACTTTTTACTTCAAGTCTTCTTGTCTGATCTATGCAGTTGTTAGTGCTTTCTTCCTCCTTTAATCATCTCTTATTTACTTATCTTTTTATATCTTGTATCTACCTACCCTCTTTCCATAAAAGTCAATGATTATTTTGTTTTTGTAGCCTCAGTATCTTGAACCCAGTAAGTACATAATAAATATTTGTTGAATAATAAAATCTTGCATTTATATAAGGCTTTGAAGTTGGCAGAACATTTTATTTACAATAGTGCTTTTGGATAAGTGTTCATAGGATCATAAATCTAGAGCTGGAAGGAATGTTGAAAGCCTTTTCTGTTTACAGATAAGTAAACTGAGGCCTAGTGAGTTAAGTGACTTTCCTAAAGTCACACAGGTTGTAAGCATCAGAGATGGGATTTAAATCTAGAGCTGATTTTTTTTTTCTATTGTACCACTCTTGTTTGCTTTCTAAAGTAGTTATCTTCATTTTTCAGATGAGGAAAATAAGACTGTAAGGGCCTGGTTCTTAATTCACTGATCCACCTAGCTGTCTCTCTAAACCTTTTTTTTTAAACCCTTAGAATTTAAACCTTAGAATATTAGAATCAATATTAGAATAAATGAGTTGCCCAAGTAACTAGTAGGTATTGGAAGTCAAGATGCAAATCTAGTTTTCTCTTTGCTCTGAGCTCTATACTTTTAATACTCTCAGTACTTAAAGCCCTTTTGAACTCACTTCAAAGTTCTTTTCAACTTTCCCTTATGTTACTTGTTTACTATCAGGCTCATGCAGGTATTAGGCTTATATCCAGTTTATCGCCAACTTTAGGATGTATTGCCAAGCTACCTGAGACCTAACCTTAGCACACCAAGAGCTGCTACTGGCCTTACATGTCTATATAGGCTGTGTCATGATCAAAAGGATTTGGGCCCCTGAGAGTTTAATTTATCAGTTGACCTATTGTTGTTTAGTTGTGTCCAACCCTAAGAGATTTGGGGTTTTCTTGGCCAAGATATTGGAGTGGTTCACCATTTACTACTCTGGATCATTTTCAGATGAAGAAACTGAAGCAAACAGGGTTAAGTGACTTGCCCAAAGCCACACAGCTAGTGTATGCTGTGGGATTTGAATTCAGGTCTTGCCTGCCTCCAGGGCTGGCACTCTTATCTGCTGTCGCATCTAGCTGCTCTTATCTTAACGCTATACTACAGAGATGCCTTTCTAAAGAACACATCTACTCTTGACCTCTGGTTCCTTGACTTTTTCTTATTCTCTGTTTTCTGTCTATCCAGAAACCCTCAGTGGCCATTTTTTTTTAAATTATTTTTTAAAAATTTTATTTTTTAAACCCTTAGAATTTAAACCTTAAAGTATTAGAATCAATACTGTTTATTGGTTTCAAGGCAGAATTCTGGTAAGGACTAGGCAATGGGAGTTAAGTGACTTGCCCAGGGTTACACAATTAGGAAGTGTCTGAGGTCAGATTGGATCCCAGGACCTCTTATCTTTGGGCCTGGTTCTTAATTCACTGATCCACCTAGCTTCCTCCCCAAACCTTTTTTTTTTTACTATCATCCTCTCCACATATTCTTTGCTCCAGTCAAACTGTCCCTTGAACATTCCCTGTATTTTCTCATCTGCTAATGCTATTTCCTGTTCATGGCATTAAACTCCAATGCATGCCACTTCTTCCATGAAGCCTTTCCTTCTGATATTTTTTTAAAAGGATGGAAATTTCCAGTCACTAAACTGTTTACAAATATTGATAGTATGAAATAGAGATGACCTTATATTTATTCTCTCTTTACTTGGTTGAACAGTAGTGTAGTTCAACTATAGCTTCCTTAGTTCTGGTCATTAGTTTGTATGCCTTTGTATCATTAAATATATTTTATTTTTAGTAAATAATATCACTGAGGTTCTTCTAACATGTCATATCCTAACCTACTAATTTTATTGGGTCCCATAAAAATACAATATTAGGTGAAACGTTATAGGCTGTTCTACAGCTTAGCTATCTAATCCACATGTTAGGCATTTGGCCAAATGGCATTTTATTTGCTTATAATTTAGCATTTATTATAAGCAATTATTTGCTTTTTATTATATATTTTATATTAATATGTATTTTATATATTAAATTATAAGCAACTAGTTGCTTATAATTTAGCATTGGTTTAATTGGCTGAGGCACTAATACTTGAACATGACTATAAATATTTCCATTATTTTGTAAGAAAACTTAAGTATAGCAGGTCATATTGTAAATAAAATTTCCTAATGACATCTCTTTGTTTATATTACAGAGGCAGAGAAACTGACTAAGATGAGTTCCCTTTTGGAAAGACTCCATGCAAAATTTAACCAAAACAGACCTTGGAGTGAAACCTTTAAGCTCATTCGTCAGGTTACGGTAAGAATGATAAAGATATGAGGCAAAGTGTTTTAGATGCTACTGGAATATACCTAGGTCTTCCTGGCTTTGAGGCCTGCTTTTAATCTGTTATTCCTTGCTGTATTCTGTAAAAGAATATACATTTAAAATAAAACAGGGATGCAAAATATATCTAAGTGGGGGAAAAAAAACCAGTAGAAGGAAAATATTTTGTGATCTCTAAGGAAGAAAATGGTCATTACTGATTAGGAGAATCAGTAAGGCTTTTCTGAGAATAGAGCATTTGAAGGGGGCTTCAAAAAATGATCAAGAATTCAACAGGAGGATGTATGAATTAAGGAATTATAGGGAATATGGGACAAAGTAAGTATAAGTATGAAAATAGAAAAGCAGAGAATCTGTATAAGGAATGATGAGGAATCCAGTTTGGTTGGTTCATAAAAGTCTTCTAGACAGTGTTAGGAGAGGAAGAAAGTGAAAAGGTACTGGAGTATGAATTGCAAGACTAAAGAGTTTGAACTTTTTCAGTAGGCAATAGTATAGAGGACCAGCTCTATATGGTAGGGGTCCTGAGTGGCATTTTACGGCGTCGGATTGCTAAGACAGGAAAAAGAAACTGAGAACAGCCGAACTAGAGGTTAGCCCATGCTGATCCCACGCTATGGGATTTTTGACTTTATTTTATACTGGTTTCAAACAAAGAACACAAAGAAAGAATCACAGCTGTGAAGGGGGTTATAAATCATACACAATTCATTAAAGCCTAAAAAATAGAGATATGGGTGCAAAGACAAGGGCCAAGTTCCAACCACCAGTTAGTAGGGGATAATTCCGGAAGCAGAAATAAATTTCATGGAGATGTTTACTAATTGCGTTCTGCCTTGATTTACAGATCTGCACCTGGTCAGATAGTCTGGACTAAATTGTCCGGCTCCAGTCCTTATCTAAGTAATATATTTTTTAGGTTTCAGGCTTCTTAATTATCAAGGAGAGAAATTGTCAAGGAGAGGAATTGTTAACTCAGTAGCTGCTGGTCTGGTTAAGGACTGAAAGCTTTCCAATAAGAATATTGAGAGAATGTGGGGATCTAAAAATGAGTCAAAAGAGGAGCCTCAGATTTTTACCTTAGATGGTCCATTCTATCTGCATCTGACATGCAGTGCAGAAAAATCATACACGCAGTTTTACTTGCCAATGATTTTGTAATGGGATCCAGATAAAACATCTATTACAGACTCTATTTCTCTAAATGACTCCTAATAGCCTCTTGGAGGGGTCAAGTTGTTTTTGGATTAATCTACCTGCTGGTACCAGAGCTTTTCAGGGCTCAGGTGACCAGGACCAAACACAAAGACTGCCTCAGCCTGGATTGGTCACGTAGGTCCAGATAACAGGCCCTAAATTTAAACCTTTTTCTCCAATTGGCTCTTTACATATAACGGCTTTCAACACAATAGTGATCGTGAAAGGTTCTGAGCAGAGAGAATGTCTTTAACAGATTTAGGCATAAGGAAAAGGCTGGGTAGTACTGAGGAAAGAACTCTTGATTGAGAGTCAGAAGGGACATGAGGTCTAATAATCCTCCTGATGCTGTCATCTTGGGAAAGTCTTTTTACCTCAGTGAGCCTCTGCTTCCTCATCTGTAAAATGGGGATAATGACTGTGGTATCTGGTAAGTTAATATCCTTGAAGTATTACATAAATGTCAGTTCTTATGATAGTGAGGTTCTGCTGTAATTCAGTGGTTCCCAGTAAGATTGTTTCAGTATTCTTTTTTCCTCTATATAGGAAAAACGAGTTGTGATGAGTACCAGCGGGCACCAGTATTTGGTCAGTTGTTTGGAGACCTTGCAGAAGGCACTCAAAGGTATGTCTGCACTTTTGAAACACATAGCCTTCTTTAGATTTTTTTCCTCCCATCTCAGATATTATATGATTTATAAGAGACAATGTGGCTTAATGAAAAGAGCTTTGCACTTTGGAGTCAGAAAACTTTGATCTGAATCCTGCCTCTGATACTTTTTGGCTTGTCCTGACCTTGGAGGAGTTAACTTTCACCACCCTGAACCTCAGTTTCCACATCTTTCAGTCAGGGATAATGCTTTTAGTCTTGGATTGACCTCATCTATCTCTTATTGTGAGGCCCAAATGAAAAAACATTGGTAAAGCATTTGTAAATCTTAAAGCATCTATCAAGGTCAGCTTATTATGTTTAAGCAGAAATTAGGCAGACATGATTTTTGATTCTAGGTATTTACTTCAATTGTTACTAAACCTAGTGATACTTATGTGTGAAAAACTTCTTAAACTTTGTAAACTTCTCCTTTTAGTCCTTATTTTTAATAACAAATCTAAAAAGATCAATGATGACAGTTAAATGTGGGTACCTAGATTAAACCTTTGTGCTTTCTTCATAACGAGTCATTTGTTATTTTATTTCATTTATTTATTTATTTATTTAATTATTTTTTGGGGGCCCTTACCTTCCGTTTTGGAGTCAATACTGTGTATTGGCTCCAAGGCAGAAGAGTGGTAAGGGCTAGGCAATGAGGGGTCAAGTGTCTTGCCCAGGGTCACACAGCTAGGAAGTATCTGAGGCCAGATTTGAACCTAGGACATTTGTTATTTTAGAAGTTAAAAAATTTTAATTGAAAATTAAACATTTTAATTGAAAATTTTTTAGCATTGTTAATAGAGAATGTTTTCAGGAAAAGGATTTAAAATAAATTCAGGTATTCAATTTGGTAGCTATTATACTGTTTACTTTCTGATAACTGTAGAGTTTTTGTTGTGATTTATCACCAATTAGGCTAGTTCAGCTGAGGTATTTATTCTCCCTGTGTGTGTTTGATGTTATTCTTAATTTTTTTAACACTATCCAAAAAGAATGTTTGGATTGTTTTAGTTAAAACATAATTTGTCCAATACCACCAGTTTATGCCATCAAAGTTGAGATGGGGAAGTTCAGTGTTTAGCTCTCCCAACAGATAGAGCTTATTTTAACCCTGGTTAGAATCTAGTATTCCTGCCGATCTTGTTACTAATCCTATGACCTTAAAATTCAGTAACAGTTTTACCAACCACATAATGGACATGCAGATATATGTTTCAAAGGCTCATCTAGATCAGTGATGGGCAAATTACCGCCGGAAAGGGGGGAGGGGGCCTGAAATGTTCTGTGGCCTCCGGACATTATTCCTAATCTGACGAATACAATGAGTAGGATACAATACAATGAAACTTGGAAAGAGTTGCCTTAGAAACAGACTGACAGATGAGCATTTCCTTTCCTTTGGCCTCCTCTTTAAAAAGTTTGCCCATTGCTGATCTAGATAATGCTTCCAAAAGGTACATAATGATGTGTTAACTAGCTTGATTTTAAGCCTTCCTTTGAGCCATCTTTTTGAATAAAAATATAAAAATAGAGAGACACACAAAAGAAATTTGGTAAATTTACCAACATATCAAGTGAGTCTTAGAGTATATGAACTATTCTACACCTGTTGTCCCCATTTCTGATAAAAGTCTGATAGATTTTTTTCTCCCTTCTTCAGTGACATCTTTACCAGCAATGACTGACCGGTTGGAGTCTATAGCAAGACAGAATGCGTAAGTAATTTTTAGACCATAGAGAAACATTTTAAGTCTTTGTTGACTTATTGGGTGTCGGGGAGGAGTTCTTCATTTATCTTTTAATAATTGTTTTTTATTTTTTTGGTTCCTGTCAGACTGGGCTCTCATCTTAGTGCCAATGGTACTGAATGTTACATCACATCAGATATGTTCTATGTGGAAGTGCAGTTAGATCCTACGGGGCATCTTTCTGATGTCAAAGTAGCTCATCATGGAGAGAATCCTGTGGTATGTGCTCCTGAGATTTCTTTGGAAACTGTTGGACTTATACAGAAAGACAATCTAAAAGTGAACTCGATCATTCTTAGGCTTAGGTATTTAATGAGCCACTGCCTAAATTAAGGGTTTCCAACCCTTTTTACTTCTGTACTTGTTTTCTCTAACTCTTATGAAATATGAAATGAATACTTGGGCCTACCATGCTTATGCAAGTAAAAATTAATTCTTCATAAGGAAAAATTAGCCTTTTGACAGGCTTCTCATATTTTCTATTTAAAGAATTTTTATTTATTTAAATTTTAAAACAATTTTTAAAATTTAAATTAAATTAAATTTAAATTTAAATAAAAAATAAAAAATAAATATTTATATGAAAAATATATATTTAAAGATTTGAACCCTCTGTTGGGAACCCCTGGACTAAATAATTGACTCAGCTATAGTATTGTGAAGGTATTCATAGGAGTTTTATTCTATTGTATAACTTGTTATGCCATGAAATTCAATATGATTCAATTCTAAAATGAATTTCATTCAAAGTGAATAATTGGAAATATGATAAAAACCTGTTAATAACATAGTTTTGTCATATAGACTCCCAGTGAGAAAAAAGAAAAAAGAGATTCTAGAATATTTATTAAACTACTGTTTTTTAAAACTAATATATTTTCTTGGATTAAAAAAAACTCCATTAGATTTTCAATTGGAAAGGAATGTTTTCATTATAAGACTTTCTTGGGGAAAAAAAGAAATTTATTGTTCAAAAGTGTTGTGTTTGAGTTTTTAAAAAAACAATCTTTCTATTTTCAGAGCTGTCCTGAGCTAGTGCAACAACTCAGGTGAGAAAATGATATTTAAATTACTTGATATTGATTGACAATGTTTCTCTTGTCTCTGAAGGAAATCAAACTTTTGGTAGATTTTCAGGGTCTTAGCTTAAAATTTCATATCACCTTTCAAAGTTGTTGTTTTTTTTTTTATATATCTTTGTTTAATTTAGCCTTGTGATCTCTGCAGAGAGACAAAAATACCTGCAGCATAGTAACTAAATGATGGAATATTTAGAGAAATTCAAGCAATAGGAAGAAAATATTACAAGGTTTTTATTTTTTGAAAGATTTTTTTTGTTGTTGGTCTTTGACACTGTTCATTTATCTACTACCTCTGTATGTAGGGCCTAGGGCAAAGCTTTTTGTCCTTTGGCAAAGCTGCTTGTCTTAGTGCATCCTTGGCATGGCACTTTTCCCTCCTTCTGCCATCATGGAACTCCTTCTCAAGAACAAGTTATAAAGAGAATAAATGTGTTAACTTGGATCATTATACATACCAAAGACAACTTTGTTACTGGGATTTAGATGAACATTTCATTGCTTAAAGCAAACTTAGTTTTGTTTCTTCAGAGGTTATAGGAAGAAGTATACATTGAAAAAAATTTATTTAACATCAAAATCTGAACCTTCAGAATACTATATGGAGGTATCTTGGAATATGTATTAAAACACAGTGAATTCAATTAAGTCTTAAGCTGGAAGTCTGGTAGAAAAATAATCAGAATATACTTAGTTTGACATTAACATGAATGAAATGGTAGAATCTTTTTTATTTCTGTGTTCTAGATTTAAAAAAATTTTTGATGAAATCTTGTTTTTACCTCACCTTTATTTACAGATATCCTTCCTTCTTTCTCTATCCAGTGAACCACCTCTTGTAATAAAGAATTTTAAAGAGAGAGAGAGAGAAAGAAAGGCAATGCAGTAAAACTTAATACACATCAAATGAATCTTAGAGAATATAAACTATTCCACACCCATAAAACCTTCCCTTTGTGAAAAGGGAGTATACTATTGACTTCTACTTCTACAGTTCCAATACCAATAGAAAACTGAAGTGGAAATTTATATATTTTTTACTTTTATGAATCTTAGTATAGTGTTAGCATATGCATTTTATATTTTTTGGTTGATTTTATTTAACTTTTTTCCCTGTGTTACAAGGAATACTACCTTGTATTTATTTTGTACACATTATATTTATCATTTGTGTTGTCTGCCTCATTTGAATGGAAGCTTCTTAAGAGCAGGAGCTATTTAAATTTAGTCTCTAGCACATACTAGGAGCTAGATAAATGCTTTTTGAATGTTTAAAAATCTCACTGAGAAGGGGAATCAGGAGAGCATATATCTGGACATTTAGGTATTGTAAAAATAAAAGTCATCAATAAGGTCTTTAAAACTAAGGTGTTATTGCTATATTTTAGTTGTTGGTATTCAGTTGTATTCCACTTTTAATGATCCCTTGGACAATGCTAAAGCATGCCAATACTTTTCTTAGCAAGGATACTGGGATGGCTTGTCATTTCCTCCTCCAAAGGCAAATGGAGGTTAAGTGACTTGCCTAGGGTCTCACTAGTAAGAGTTTGAGGCAGGATTTAAATTCAGATCTTCCTGACTCCTGGCACTGGCACTGGCCTGGCACTCTATCCCCAGAGTCATAGATTACTCTTTGGATCCATCTCCTCCTCCCTACTATTGAGCCATCCCTCATAACAAAGAATTTTGACATCAGTAAAATTTTAAATTAAGGCAAAATTTTGATGTGAAATAATTTTTAATCCTTAATTATTGTTTGAAACTTTAGTACTCTGAAAGCTATATGATTGCCTTGTTACTTAAAAGGAGAGGATATATTTTCTAACTCTAGCGATTTAAATCCTAATAACACTATTACAACTAATACTATTCATATGGCTTTTAAAGATTTGCAAAGTACTTTTGTCTTCTTTAATCCTCAGAACAGCTTTAGGAGGTAGATACTGTTACTCCATTTTACAGATGAGAAAACTGAGGCAGACAAAAGTTAAATGAATTACCACAGAGCTAGTATCTGAGGCAGGATTTGAACTCATATCTTCCTGACTGCAGGTCTAGTGCTCTGTATTCACTATACTAGCGATGGGCAAACTTTAAAGAGGGGGCCAAAGGAAAGGAAATGCTCATCTGTCAGTCTGTTTCTAAGGCAACTCTTTCCAAGTTTCATTGTATTGTATCCTACTCATTGTATTCGTCAGATTAGGCATAATGTCCCCGAGGCCTGTTAGAACATTTCAGGGCCCCCTCCCCCCGCATCTGGCCCTCGGGCTGTAGTTTGCCCCTCACTGCACTATACCATCTAGTTATTTCAGTCAGTATTCCTTTAATGCTTAAAATTCATTCACAAAAAGAGTGATCTGTCAGTATAGTATATTATTCAGGGACAAATTTCTCACAGTTATGCAAGGGAAAAAATATAGTTTTTATGGTGGCATACACAGTGCAACTAAAGGGTACAGTTTGGTTTTATAGAAGCCAAATTAAGGGATAAAGGGTAGGGTGGAACTTGTGGCTTATATTCAGATCAATATGTCATCTGCACAATGTGAATTAATCAAGGTCTCTTGATTTGTCTTTTTTAACTGCTTATTAGTTTCTTCACTATAACAATGAGGCAGGGCCAGGAAGACAAAAAAGTATAAAATTGTTGAGTGTTGTTATTCAACAGATATAGTACAGGGCTTTGGTGGAGAAAGATTTGAGAAAATGACTGAAACAAAAGCTTCAGATTTAGCTTCTTTGCAGTGAATAATCAAGTTAAATTTAATTTTTGTCTGTCTTCATTGAACATTTCTTCCTCATAGAGAGAAAAATTTTGATGAATTCTCCAAGCATCTTAAAGGCCTTGTTAATCTGTATAAACTTCCAGGGGACAAGTAAGTAAAAAAAAATTTTTTTTCTTTTTGGTTAAAAAATACTAAGTTTCATTACAAAACATGGATGGATATTTGCTAAGAAATTTGCCAAGATTATCTGTGAATCAATCCATTTTACTATTTTTTTTATCCATATTGATATCTTGAAAATAGAGCTAATAAAAATCTACTAATGCTTAAATAATGTCTGTAAAGCTGATTATAAGAGTTGAAGGGTGAGTGATTGTTAGTTTGTTGTTGCATTAGCATTTTAACATATTGAACAGAGTATAGGTATTGTGGAAATAGTATATCAGTTTCATTAATAGTTACCCCATCTGAGGTTTTACCAGACAAACTTGTTACTTTGGCATAAACTGAAATTACAAAATCAACTTTAGTGAATCAAACTGAAATAGCTTTCAAGTGTTTAAGAAATGTTTGCTTATAATCTATGCATTATTCTGTCTTAACTTTCTGACTATATGCATTTTTATAGTGATACACGCAATTTATTTTTTAAAATATTTTTATTGATATCTTTTTTATATCATTTTAATTTCCAAAGTGTCCCTTCTTTTTCCCCCTCCAAAAGACTAATCACTTATTTTTATTTACTTATTTTTTTTAAGCCCTTACCTTCTATCTTAACGACAATACTATGTATTGATTGGTTCCAAGGCAGAAGAGCAGTACAGGCTGGGGGATACCGGGGTGTTAAGAGACTTGCCCAAGGTCACACAATTAGGAAGTATCTGAGGCCAGATTTGCATTTAGGACCCCCTGTCTCTAGGCCTGGCTCTCAATCCACTGAGCCACCCAACTGCCCCCAGACTTAATCACTTATTAATAAAGAAAAAAAAAGGAGAAAAAGTTCATGAATAGTAACAAATGGTGTCTCATTTCCAGAAAGCGGGGAAGATGCCTTCTGATATACTTTCTAACCAAGCTTCATTTTCTGTTTTGTTTTTATTATTCTTTTCATTTACTTGTTGCCCTGTTTCCTCAGTCTTCTTTCTTTTCCTTGTATCAGTTTAAGATATATCTTCCTATATTTCTTTGTGTTCAGTAATAACCCATGTGAAAGGGAAGAAACAATCACAGCCTTTCAATTTGCCTAGGACTGCCAAGGGCGGGGCAGTGCTTGTGGCCAGTTAGGGTGTGAACTTTCCTTGTTAGTGACTTACTAAGTGTTAAGTAGGGATACTTTAAGTTCTTGATTGATTAACTTAAAATAGACAAAGAGAATAAAAAATTCCCTTTCAAAACCCATTATGTTCATGTGCCACATCTTGTTTTTTCCTAATTGATAGAGGTTGACTTTATTTTTACTTCTTTACTACTTATGAAGTGCTACTATAAATATTTTGTTCTATATCAGAGGTTGGCAACGTATGGCTCTCGAGCCATATCTGGCTCTTTTGAGGGCCAGATATGGCTCTTTCTGGAGGAGCCATAAAGTCAATTTTTTTTCAGGCACTGTTACAGGAGCACACACTGTGAGCACTGTACGGCTCTCACGAAATTACATTTTTAAAAATGTGGCATTTATGGCTCTCACGGCCAAAAAGGTTGCCGACCCCTGCTCTATATGGTACCTTTCTTTTTCTCATTGACTTTCCTGGGTAGATAGATGCCTAGTAGTCGGTGCTCTGAGTCAGAGAGGATGGACTTTGAATTATTTCAATTTGATGCTCACAATTTCATGTCAACTGTTATTTTGACTTTTTTTTTCCCAATTCTCTCTAGCAAACTAAAGACTAAAATGTACTTGGCTCTCCAATCCCTAGAACAAGATCTATCCAAAATGGCACTTATGTACTGGTAAGATTGGCTAAAGCGAAATCACTTTTTTTAAATTTATTTATTTAGGTTTTTATTTTTTTAAAACATTTATTAATATTTATTTTTTAGAAAAGTTAACATGGTTACATAATTCATACTCTTACTTTCCCCTTCACCCCCCTCCCCCAGCTCTCCTCATCCCCATGGCTGATGCGTATTTCGACTGGTTTTAACATGTGTCATTGAGCAAGACCTATTTCCAAATTGTTGATCAAAATCACTTTTTATATATAAGACAGTGGTTCTCAAATTTTTTATCCTCTTTTCCCCAGGCTACATGGTATATATGCTACCTAAGTGAGCACTCTGTACTACATAATACCACTATATTCTACACACCTAGTTATTCCTGTATTTATATTTCTTAGGTATTTCAACCACCTATTAGTCATTTAGTATTCCATAGCTTTCAGTCTCTTTGCACCTTGCCCTGCCAAAGATAGCCTCCTCCATTTAGAGAAATACTACTATAGACTCTAAATCTTATATTGACCACATGTAGATTCTTATTAACATTGTATGTTAAAATAAATAATGACCTTGACTAGGTAGTGAATTGGGTTCAGGACAGATTGAATATTGAAGGGGGAAGTACCCTTAAATTACAGTTGGATAAGGGAAACCAATGTTCACTCATAGTAAATCTTAGATTTTTTCATCTTACAGGAAAGCTACCAATGCCAGTCCCTTGGACAAGATACTTCATGGCAGTGTTGGATATCTCACCCCAAGAAGTGGGGGTATGTCATTATATTTTGCTTATTTTGAAAAAATGGATATCTTGAAGTGACTAGTCACTATCTCAAGTTTGTTATCAAAATATGCAGTAGGTGAAAGTTCCTGATTTTTGATTCAGTGTCCATTTATATTAACTTTATGGTCTTGACTAGAAAACCCAAGAGTGATTTCTTTTGGAGCATTAAGGAAAGCGCGGCATATAGAGATTCATAAAACAATTCATAAAATATTAATTACTTTGGAGAGTGAATCGTTGTATGTGAAACTATTTTTCTTGGATGCTTTTTCACAGGGATATGAATGATTTAATCATTTTATAAATGATTCACTTGAATTGCAACTCTGCTTACATTTAGACTAATTTTTAATTTCCATAGGTCACTTGATGAATTTGAAGTACTATGCATCTCCCTATGATCTATTGGAAGATAAGACAGCAACCCCAATCATTTTGCATGAAAATAATGGTAAGTCTTGCTTTTCTATAAGAAGGTTTATAGGTAAAACAGTTGTCATAAATATAGAGTTGGAATGAACCTTAGAAGCCAAGCTGGTTGAAGCTGATCATTTTATAGATCAGGAAAGTAAGGCTTATAGAGAGTAAGTGATTTTCACATGTTCACATACCTTGGGGGTCAGCAATAGGATTTAAATTCAAATTTTCTTTATTCCAAGGCCAGTACTCCATCATGTATGTTCCTCTTAAAGCACTTATGTAGTAATAAGGAATTGAGATTTTGTGTATTATTCAGTTGAAAAGCTATAGAAGTGATGTATGGTTTTTATTTGATTTTAATTTTATTGATAATTTTTATTATGCATGTGATAGTCAACATCAGCAAATGTTATTATTTACATATGCTAAAAATAGACTTATTGTATATGGAATCTTAAATCTCTTACCTATAGCTTGTCAGTTAGTACATATTAAAATTAACTCAATTACACCATGTTGCATGTCTGTGACCCTTTCTGACTTTTTTTTGCTCATTTATTTTATTTTTAAAAATTCTTACTTTCTTTGTTAATGGCAGTTCTAAGTGAGAAGAGCCACAAAGGGTAGGCAATTGGAGTTAAGTGACTTGTCCATGGTCACGTAGCTAGGAAGTGCCCAAGGCCATATTTGAGCTCAGAAACTCCTATTTCCAGTCCTGGCTTTCTATCCTACTGAACCTTCTGCTGCCCCCCTCATTTACTTTGTAGAGTGTGCAGTACCATAATTTTTCCCTGCAGGTTGTCTGTGGATTCTTACAATTGGCTCTTTGTTTTCTGTGCTCAGAAATTCTGAGTAGTTTTCTTTGTATTATTTCTTGTATTTTTGACATATTCCCTTGGGAGATAGTCTCCCAAGTTGTCTTTATACATCCTGCCTTTGAATCAATACGTTTTGCTTGTGTGGAAATCATGTTATCTAATAAGATTTTTTCTTTTTTGCTTCTTCCATTTTTCTTTTACTTTTGTTTATTTGCATTCCCAATCAGTTATTCTCTCTTTTATTTCCTCTTGGAACAACTAGGATAGAGAGGATAGAGTGCTGGGCCCTTTAGTCAGGAAGATGAGTTCAAATTCAGCCAATGACCATGGGCAAGCCACTTAACCTCTTAATTTAGTGTTAATTTAGCCTCAGTTTTCTCATGTGTAGAATAAGGGTAATAATAGTACTTATTTTCCAGAGTTGTTTTGAAAATTGAGATAATAATTGCAAAGCATTTAGCACAGTGCCTGTTACATAGTAAGCACTAAATAAATGTTAGCCATTAGCTATTATTTGATAAGACTTGACATAGTAGAGTCAAGTTCTTCTATTATGTCAATTATTTCTGCTGAGTAGGACATAAACTCTGCTTTCACTTCTTCTCTTTTAATCCAGTAAGGAAATCCTGCTCTGATTGCAAACTCTTGGAAATCCACAGGGTCTTCTGCTGAATAAGCAGATTCTTGATTCATTTTCCATTGCCTTACAAGATTTTTTCATGGAAGTCTATACTTTTTAGCTGATATGAAGGCCATATTCCCTTCTGTTATTTATATCTTATTTGTTGCTTTAATTTTCGTATGCTCAAGGTTTTGGGGCATCTAGGTGATTCAGTGGATAGAGTTCTTGGCCCCAAAATCAGTAAGACCTGAGTTCAAATGTGGCCTCAGATATTTACTAGCTATGTGACCTTTAAACCCTATTTGCCTTAGATTCCTAATCTGTCAGATGAACTGGAGAAGGAAATGGCAAACCACTCTAGGATCTTTGCCAAGAAAACCCCAAAAGGGGTCATGAAGAGTCAGACAGGACTAAAAATGACTAATTAAGAATACCAGGTCTTTAATTGAACTTTTTTCCTCCTAAGATTTTTTATTTTTATTTATTTTTAATTTTTTACCAATTACATGTTAACAAATTTCCACACAAGTTTTCCTAAGTTATATGATTGAACTGATCTCCCTCTCTTCCCTTTTCCTTCGGTGCTGGGAGGTGATTCGATCTGCATTATACATGTATTAACATGCAAAACCTTTTCATATTGTTCATTTTTTTAAGTGAATAATCTCATAAAACCAAAATCCCAAAACATAAACCCAAATAAACAATTGAAAAGTCATCTGCTTTCATCTACATTTTGATTCCAACAGTTCTTTCTCTGTAGGTGGATAGCAGTCTTTGTCATAAGTCCCTCCGAATTCTCCAGGATCATTATATTGTTTATAAATAGCTGTCTGTCACAGTTGCATTCGACAGTATTGCTGTTATTGTATATGATGTTTTCCTGGTTCTGCTCATTTAACTCTATATCAGTTCATGTAGCTCTTTCCAGCTCTTTCTGTAATCATCTTGTTCATCATTCCATACATCATAGTATTCCATCACCATCGTATGCCACAATTTGTTCAGCCATTCCCCAATTGATGAACATTCCCTTAATTTCCAATTTTTTGCTGCCACAAAAAGATCAGCTTTAAATATTTTTGTATAAATAGGTCCTTTTCCCTTAATTTTGATCTCCAGATTACTAGATCAAAAGGTATGCATTGTTTTATAGCCCTTTGGACAAAATTCCAAATTGCCCTCCAGGATAATTGGATTAGTTTATAGCTCTGCCAGCAATGCATTAGTATCCCCATTTTGCCACATCCCCTCCGGCATTTTTCATTTTCCTTTACTGTCATTTTGTCCAGTCTGATAAGTGTAAGGTGGTTCCTCAGAGTTGTTTTAATTTGCATTTCTCTAATCAAGAGGGATTTAGAACATTTTTTAATATTATTGATAGCTTTGATTTCTTTCATTTGAAAACTGCTAATTCATATCTTTTGACCATTTGTCAATTGGGGAATGACTTGTATTCTTATAAATTTGATTTAGTTCTTTATATATTTGAGAAGTTAGACCTTTGTCATAGAAATTTGTTATAAAATTTTTCCCCAGTTTGTTGTTTCCCTTCTAATCTTGGTTTTATTTGTACAAAAAAAATTTTTTTTTTTAAGTTTTACAGTCAATACTGAGTATTGGTTCTAAGGCAGGAGAGTGTTAAGGGCTAGGTAATGGGGGTTAAGTGACTTGCCCATGGTCATGCAGCTAGGTAGTGTCTGAATTTAGATTTGAACCTAGGACTCCCATCTCTAGGCTCATTACACTGAGAGCCACCTAGCTCTCCCATGTAAAAAGACTTTAAAATTTAATATAATAAAAATTATTCTTCTTATATCTTGTAATGTTCTTTGCTCTTTTGTTTGGTCATAAATACTTCCCTTCTCCATAGATCTGACAGGTAAAACTATTCTATGTTCCCCTAATTTATTTATAATAATTTTATTTATAATATCACCCTTTATATATAAATTACATATCCATTTTGACCTTATCTTGGTATTGGGTGTGAGATATTGATCTATACCTAATTTTTCCCAAACTTTCCCAATTTTCCCAGCAGTTTTTGTCAAATAGTGAGTTCTTTTCCCCAAAGCTGGGATTTATCAAACACTGTATTGCTGTGGTCATTTACCCCATCTCTATTCCATTGATCCACCCTTCTATTTTTTTTATCCAGTACCAGATTCTAAGATTTTTAGTAATTTCAATCTTTTTTTCCCCCCTTTTATTTTCTCATTGTTCACTGTCTTGTCTCCATCACCTTTGATGATGGTTTCCTTAGACACTAGACCTCAAAGCCATTTCAGCGTCCTTTTATACTTAATAACTCATGTTTCACAGGCCTTATTTTCTGTGTCAGGTGATTTCTATGTGGACACAGCTAATACCAGCTGGATCTTGGGGGGTCTTTTGCTCTGTCACAGAACAGAGTGCCGCCTCACTGCTGGCCTAGACTGACTAATCTTCTGCCTTTTAGTTTTCTATCCCTGAGACAAGGGAGATGGGCTAGAGTTGAGTTCTGTTAAAAGTCCTCGAGCAGTCCTGCTGCTAGAGTATGATGAGTAGTAGAAGAGGAAGTACTGAGGGGATTAGCCTTCTTTGCTTTTGGTTCATTAAATTGTTACCTTATTAGGATTCTTGGTGTTTCAGATTATGGAGACAACTGAAATTGCTTTTTTGCATATAGTTCATATTTTAGAGATACTTAAGAGGTGAGAATTAGAGAAAATGTCTAGGCCATCTTTTTGATTATGTGACCTGGAAACCTCTTGTTTATTTTTAAAATGTTTGTTGATATCTTTTGTTTTGGATCACTGTCATTATTTCTTCTCCCATATAACTCCTCAATCTCAACTCCCCCCTCCCCCCAAAACCAATCCATCAGAATTATAGAATAATTAAGCAAAAAGATGCTCACATGTATTATCTAAAAATATGTTTCATTCTGCCCCTCTAGTCCATCACCTCTTCTAAGAAGTTTGGGAAGTATTTGTTTATTATCAGTCTTGTGGAGTCATAGCAAGTCACTGCATTGATCAGAATTCTTAGGCTCATCAAAAGTTGTTTTTCTTTTAAAGAGTAATTGTCATTGTATAAATTGTTCTCCTAGTTCTCACTTTCCCCTCTATCCATTGATTATACACTCTACAGATTTCCCTTTTATTATTTTTTGACAACTCTTAGTGTAAAAGTTTTCTATGGATTTCCAAAAAATATTTCAAAAAATATTTCAAGTCATTTTGAATACAGTGACCCCCCTCACCCATCTTGGGAGTTGTGTTACAGAGACCCCCGCAATAGGTGAAAATCCACTAAGCAGTAGAATTATATTTATTTTCTTATTTATATTTTAAGGATTTATAAACTCCTATAAGCCTTTTCCACACTCTTATTAACCTACAGTCACTAAGCCAATCAGCATCCAGAACATAGAACACAGTGCTGTGGTGGTCACCTTTCATTCCAACAGCCAATAGTGTACCACAATAAGTGTAACTCCTACAGAATTAGATATATATTTTTTAAAAATCTGTGATAACTGTGATAAGTGAACCACATTATAACAAGGGATGACTGTACTGTTTTCTTTGCTGCTAGATTTACTGTTACAGTAAATCTGTTCTTAGGAATTATTGAAAATAAGAATCCATAGCTATCTCGAATTATTATTTTCTTTGACTTTATATTAAACCTTGAATGTTATGGCTCACATAAATTTTAGGTAGATACTTCTTCCTTGGATTGCATTATTTCCTATTTCTGGTTTTTCTCACTGAGAGTTGTGGTTGATTGGAAAAATGGCTTTTTGGTATGTCAACTGAAAAAGTTACTTCTATTGGTCAAATTCTGTAGGTGATATTAATCATTAACAGGGCAACTTTCATAAATTACTTTATAGCAAGCTTATGAAGCAGGTAAAACAGGTTATAGGGAACAATACTCTCCATTAAAAAAAATTAACTCCCAAATAAAGTTAATTAAATGCTGGCACCTATAAATGTTTGGAGAGATACAAATTTAAAATTCAGAAATATGTGAGTCTACAGAAGATCTGTAATTCTCATTCCTGGTTGCTTTTCTTAGCCTGGAAAATTCCTTGTATCAGAACTCTCCCTACCTAGGCATTTCTATGGCTCAGGGTATAAGTCCTAATGAGGTGGCTGAAGGGCACCTTGCCCAGGGTTACACAGCCAGGTAAGAGAAAGATAGGATCTGAACCTTTGTGACTCCATTCATAATATTTTCTCCACTTAGCATTCTGTTGCTATCTATAAATATGGTACAGAATGGGGGCAGCTGGATGGCTCAGTGGATTGAGAGCCATGCCTAGAGATGGGAGGTCCTAGGTTCAAATCTGGCCTCAGACACTTCCCAGCTATGTGACCCTGGGCAAGTCACTTGACCCCCATTGCCTAGCCCTTACCACTCTTCTGCCTTGAAGCCAATGAACAGTATTGACTCCAAGACAGAAGGTAAGGGTTAAAATATATGGTACAGATTAATACATAAACATACACATATTAGGTACATATATAGGATGTAAACAGAGTTTTCTGTAAGGTAATTGAGGGAGGGAACAACATCATTATTGACGTGGGGAGATTAGGAAGATTTTCCTTGAGGGAGTTAATATTGGAGTTTTGTTCTTTTGTATTTGGGACTAAGAGAATTTCAGTCATGAGGAATAGTATGAGTAAATGTGGGTGTAGCAGACATGGCAGGTAGTCCACTTTGGTTCACAGGTAGAGGACAAAGAGTAGAATATTAAGAGTAGGCTATCTTTGGACTGAATGATCTTGATTATTGGATAGAAGAGTTTGAATTTTATATGATAGGCAGTAGGAAACCATTGAGAGATTTTGAGCAGATAAATGACCTGACCAAAACTATGCATAATGACTTGGCAGTTGTGTAAACTAACTTGTGTTGGTTTATTATCTCTTTTTTATCTATATGGAATTCTAAGGCTGTGAGATCTTGTATTTTCTCCTTCTACCTTTCAGTTCCTCGGACTTTGGGTATGAATGCATCAGTCACAATTGAGGGAACTCCGTCTGCTATGTACAAACTCCCAATTGCACCATTAATTATGGGATCACATCCTGTTGACAATAAATGGTAAGAAACAGTTATTTCTGAGTTAGCAAGGCAGTTAATCCAACTTTTAGCAAGTTGGAAACAAATGTTAAGAAATATTTTTTTTTGCCTATTTCTCTTGTTAAATTGATGGAGTTTAGACTTTTAACATCTCCATATAGTATTTCCATTCATTCCCTTTTATCCATGATATGGTAAAAATATTTATCTCTGAAATTAAATTATGGAATTCCTTCTAATCCTTTTTTTAAAAACACTTACCTTCCATCTTAGTATCTATTCTAAGACAAAGGGCAGCAAGGGCTAGGCATTTGGAATTAAGTTATTTACCCAGGGTGACATAGCTAGGAAGTATTTGAGGTCACATTTCAACCCAGGTCCTCCCAATTTCAAGCCTTGTGCCCTATCCATTGTGCCACCTAGCTGCCTCCAATCGTGGAACTTTTTAAAGAAGAAGCTGGGTGTAGATAATTGTGCCTTTTCTCCTTATCTTAACAATTGCTATTGCTCTTCTTTGGACACACAGTATATACTTTGCACTTAACCTCCTGAGTATTACAATCATAGAATCTTAGATATGACAGAAACCTTAGAGACTGCCTTGTCTAATCCCTCATTCTGTAGATGGGGAGATTGATGCCCAGGGGGCTTAAGTGACTTGCTTAAGCCTTACTTTGTGATCCTGATTTGGGAGCATGTTGGAGTAACAACTAAATACTCAAAAGATATATTTCCAACCAATGTTTCAGTGTTTTAAAGGGGTAATAAGAATAGGACTGGGAGTCGGGCAACCTTAGGTACTGATCATGATTTTGCCATTCATTCACCTTTGACAAACTGAAGAAGTCTGTTCTAGTTTTCTTATATGTAAAATGAGGATTGGAGTAAAGTAATTGCAACAATGAACCTGAAAGACATTTTGTTTAAGTATAGATTTTTGTACATATTTTGATCTTACTTTTAAGTTTTTGAAGTCAACTCAGAACTTATCTTTTCTAGGACTCCTTCCTTCTCCTCTATCACTAGTGCCAACAGTGTTGACCTACCTGCCTGTTTCTTCTTAAAGTTTCCCCGGCCAATCCCAGTATCAAGAGCATTTGTCCAGAAACTGCAGAGTTGTACAGGTATGTTTTAAGTATGGGGGTCATATATTCTTCATAAATGTGAAAGGGAAAATTCTTCAAATCTCTATTGTATGAGATATCTAGCGCTAAGAGCATATACAAAACAGTTGTTGAATAAATGAATGAGAATCATGAAAAGAGAGAATTGTATAACAGTCTAGTTATTATACCTTTTCTTTACCCAGGAATTCCATTGTTTGATACCCAACCAATTTATGTGCCTCTATATGAATTGATCACTCAATTTGAACTATCAAAGGATCCAGATCCAGTACCTTTGAACCACAACATGCGCTTTTATGCAGTAAGTAACTGTTTCAGGGAGAATTATTTAGGGCCAGGGTTATATATCCTTTTCATCCTTTATGACATCATTATTGAGAATAGATACAGTATTCTTTGGGACGATTGAACCAAGTCTCTTTTTATAGTAATAGTCCCCAAAACACTGAGCTAAACTATTGGAAATAATTTGTTAATGAAATCACTATTGACACTTTCAAAAGCTTACATGAATGCCATTGTTTAAATGTCCTCAGATGAAAGCTTCTTATAGTATTTTTATTTTTTCGATCTTACAAGTGGAGGTTGACTTCCTTTTGAACATTTCAAGTTAGCAGGGAACTTGGAAAGGTTCTTGAGTAATACAAATAAATTGTCATATGATTAAAGAGGGTAAAGCATAAAGTGAAATTTGTATTTTGAGATTTTGAGATTTAGATATCGAATGAATTACCAGCGAAAGAGAATTTCCTTCTGCTTTCTTCCTAAATTAATATGCACTCTCATTTGTATATCTTTGTTTAATTTCATTATTTCCTAAAGACAAGGAAGACTTTTCTTGGTCCATTTAGTCAAGTTGGAATTTGTCATCTTAACTAGTTTGTGAACTTGTGGAGATTTATAATTCTCAAGGTCTGCTGTTGACCAGGTTTTGGGAATACTCTTTCATGGTACTTGCTCACTGCATTTGATTGTTTTGGTTTTGTTGCCTAGGCTCTTCCAGGCCAGCAGCACTGCTATTTCCTCAACAAGGATGCCCCTCTCCCAGATGGTCGAAGCCTCCAGGGAACCCTCATCGATAAAGTTACTTTTCAGCATCCTGGTCGTGTCCCTCTCATCCTCAACCTAATCAGACACCAAGTGGCCTACAACACCCTTATTGGAAGCTGTGTCAAGAGAACGATTCTGAAAGAAGGTGTTGCCTCTTTCTTCTCATGTGTTTACTGGCAGGGTCTGGAAGACTTCTTATGAAGGAGTTTCTACTTTATTTTTTTGTGATGTGAAAGATTTTTTTAAATTAATTTAGAATGTTTTTCCATGGTTACATGATTCATATTCTTTCCCTCCCCTCCTCCCATCCCTCTCCCATAGCCAATGAGCAGTTCTACTGAGTTTTACATGTGTTATTAGTTTCACATACATTGTGACGCAATAGATCAAGACCTATTTCCATATTATTAATATTTGTATTAGGGTGATCGCTTAGAGTCTACATCCCCAATCATATCCCCATTGACCCATGTGATCAAGCAGTTGTTTTTCTTCTGTGTTTCTACTTCCATAGTTTTTTCTCTGAATGTGGACAGTGTTCTTTTTCATAAGTCCCTCAGAATTGTCCTGGATCATTGCATTGCTGCTAGTACAGAAGTCGATTACATTCGATTGTGCCGCAGTGTATAAGACGTGTATATACACGTCTCTATGATTAAGGTTCTCCTGGTTCTGCTCTGTTCTTTTCACTCTGCATCAGTTCCTGGAGGTCATTCCAGTTCACATGGAGTTCCTCCAGTTCATTATTCCTTTCAGCACAATAGTATTCCATCACCAACAGATACCACACTTTGTTCAGCCATTCCCCAATTGAAGGGCATACCTTTGTTTTCCAGTTTTTTGCCACCACAAAAAGCACGGCTATAAATATTTTTGTACAGGTCTTTTTCCTTATAATCTCTGGGGTATAAACCCAGCAGTGGTATGGCTAGATCAAAAGGCAGGCAGTCTTTTAAAGCCCTTTGGGCATAGTTCCAAATTGCCATCCAGAATGGTTGGATCAATTCACAAAGGAGTTTCTACTTAAACAACATAGGTGACATTTCTGTAAGACTTCAAGATTTGCAGACTACTTTACATACATTCTCTTCTCTGAGCCTCACAATAAATAACCCTGTGAGGGAGTGAGATGGTACTCTTGAGTTCATTATCCCAATTTTATAGATGAGATAACTGAAGGGCTCAGATGGCTGAGATGATTTTGCCCAGGGTCACACAATTAGTAAATGTTCTAAGAAGTGGGAATGCCTGACTCCAAGGTTAGCACTTTCTCTGCTGAGGTCATGGTTCCCTGATTGGCTAGAACCCCCCAGGACCTAGGGTCTGGATCTGTGCTTCACCCCAACTTATCTTTCCTTCCATTTTCCCCCTGTCCCATTTTGGGAACAGTCAAGGAATGAACATGACCATTGCTTCTGGAAAAAGGCTTGTCAGTGCATTGTCTCCTAGATCCAGGCACCATCTCTGTGCCTTCTGTCACCTTCTCCAACATATCCCCTTCCTCTCCCCCCACCCCCCCATACTAGCAGTTTGCCTTATACCTGGCATTAGTAAGCCCTTGGTAGATGCTTTTTCTTTCACTCCAGCATATTATACTATGTGTGCTACTGCTCTTTGTGATGAGAATGGTAGAATTGGTGGTGGCACTGTAACAGGCAAGATGAATAATAATCAAAATCATCTGGAGTAAAGTATGTATTGATTGGATTCTGTCCCATCGGATGTTGGTCAAATCATTTTTGAGTATTAGACTTGGAGTCAGCAAGACCTAGGTTCAGATCCCAAATGAGACAGATACTATCTGTGGGGACTTGGACAAGTCACTTAATTTCTCTGGGCCTCAATTCCTCATATGTAAAATAGACTTTACCAGCTCCTAACTCCTATCCTGTTGGTTATTATACCTTTGAATCAGGAGGTGCTACTTAGAGCTGTGCCTCCCATCCATTGATCCTGAACCTGCCTTCTGTAAAAATATGGGCAGAGATATGGGGCACCAGGGATGTTAAAATATAATCTAAATGGTTGTGGGTATACACACTGGGTTGAAGGAGAGACAGGACCAGGATAGGGAGACCAGAGTACACAGCTAAGCTGCTCCTAACTGACAAGAATGGCTGTTGGCCAACTGTCACCACTAAGCCAGAGTCTTTGAAACCAGCAGGCAAGGTAAAAGGTTTTAACAGGTTTAATTATGTTTGACTAAAAAAAGGTGGGATAGGGAATTCTACACTAGAACCTAATGGGCAAAACCACAGGGCAAGGGGAGGACTTGACTTCTCTAATACTAATTGACCTAGGCCAGGCTGGGCATAAAGGAGCTGTTCTGGAGTCTTTGTGGGGCTGTTTCAAACCTGGTTCCAGCCAGTTTTGACCAGCACAGCCAAAAGGCCTGTGGGTGGCTTTGAGGGTTTCTTACGGTAATCCACAGATGATCTCGGGATGCCAAGGTGGTCCAAGTAGAGAGAGTGTGCTTTGAGATGCTGTCCACCAGATCCCCAAACTCCTCCTCCCCTTGGTGCTGCTCTGTAGTTCTTGTCCACTTGTTAGAAACCACCACCACCCAGGATCCCAGGGAAATCAGGATGTAGGTCTGAGATCTCCCAGGACTAGCAACAATTTGTGCCAACCACTAATGGAGTTCCTCTCAGGGCACAAGCCACTTCCTGCTCCTTCATTCCATCTTGGAATGCTCCAGTCCTTCCTGCTAGGTCCATCCTTAATAATTAATTACTAACTAATCTTCCTCACAACACTTCCAGATGTGACCATGTTACCATGATTTTATAGCCCCTAGATAAGGGCTGAGCACTTGGCTGAGCCCATTGCATTTTTTGTTGTTGTTGAGTTTTGGGTTGTACAACTGTTTTCTTTTTTCTTTTTTTCTAGATTACATTTTAAAATAATTTTTTAATCATCATTTTATGACATGTGATCCATATTCTCCTCTTCCTTCTTTCCCCTCTCCCCTGGATAGATCTTTTCTAGGAACTGGATGAGGGGCCACTAGAGGTCATAGCATGATTTCTGGCTGGTTTTTCCATGCTTTTGCCTTCTCTCCCCTATCTGTATGTCTCTTCTACTTTTTAGGTTTCAGGGAGGTCTCATTGATTCAATGAGAGTAGGTAGAGAAGAGTGGAGGGGATACAAATTTTAAGGCTTGTTTTCAGAGGAACAAGAATGAAATTCAAATGCACACATTACTTGTGAATAGCTCACTCTTTTTTAGAGTGTTAATGTTTATCAGGTACTTTTCAGTACTCCCCTGAGGTAGCTGATACAATTACAATTTCCATTTTATTGACTGGGAAATGGGAGCTTAGAGATCTTCAATAACTCAATTAGAATTTGTGAATTTAGTCTATATTTTAGAAGGAGAATTCAAACCAGGGCTTTCTTGGTTCTTTCTATTGTCCACAAAGCTGTTCGTGAGTAAAATTGTTGTTCTAGAGAATCTCCTGTATAGATTTGACTGACCTGTTTAATGTTCTTGAATGTGGCCTTTTGGGAAATCCAGGAGACCCCTGATTCCACTTAAAATATTTGAGATAGCATGTATACTGAGGATCATTACAGAGCTAATTTTGTAAAGAAATGTGTTCTTCATCCAGGATGCTTTCTGACTCTGAAAAGCTTGGTTGGGGTGTGGAATGTATGTGTATGTATTGTAAGGTTCAGAGGCAAACAGACAAGGCTATACCCCTTTTGGCTTAACATTCTCGCTTACTAAGCCATGGGCTGGCCTGCTGACAGCTGCATACTCTTTTAGAAATGCAGTGTTTCTGGGCAACAAGTCTGGATCTAAACTCCCACCAAATGGAATGAAAAACTTCCCTCAGCAGCTTTTGTTTTCATTGCTCACTTCTAGCCCAGAGTATTTACAACTGCTAACATTTTTCAGTCTTTAGAGGACTGACTGTGTTTTTATATTTGAAAGATGTACATTTTGATCTATATTTTTTGGGAAATAGTCAGTACATAGTTACCAGATCTAATTGCAGCTAGCCTGGGATCTGTTTCCTTTCTATATGCTAATAACTTTAGTTATTACATGACAAACTATGTATATAAAACTCAAAGACTGGGCCTCCATTGAGAAGGAAAATGCTTCCCTCTGAATTCATTGTATACAGTTTATGTCAAGCCTTTTGTTTTTTCAGATTGCTTAATGGGGCCTCTCTCCTTTCAGATTCTCCTGGGATCCTTCAGTTTGAGGTTTGTCCTCTTTCTGATACTTGTTTCAGCGTGTCCTTTCAGCATCCTGTGAATGACTCCTTGGTGTGTGGTGAGTTGTGTTGTGTGTCCAATATCGGGGGAAGTGTTTATAGAGATTGAAGAAATATATTTGACTAATGTCAAAAGTCAAATCTTTTCCAAATGTCTCTTCTTTTATTTTTCAGTGGTAATGGATGTGCAGGATTCAACCCATGTGAGTTGTAAACTCTACAAAGGACTGTCGGATGCTCTCATCTGCACAGATGACTTCATTGCCAAAGTTGTTCAGAGGTAAAGTTGTCCCCTTTGCAAAACTGGTTCTGGAATTTGTTGGAAGCATGTTTCCTTATTGATGCTTTAAATATGTATTGGAATTAATGTGAAATGTATGAGGGAAGCAATCATTTCCTGTTTTGAATTCATCTGTGCTTTCTCTTTGAAAAGTGACAGTTTAAATTTGTTGGTGTTAACAAAGGTAGAGATCTGATTTGAAATTAGGCAAGTTTAGTGCATTTTGCAGAGGGAGCAGGATGTTTCTTCTTAAAATAATCTATGGCAAAAGAAATATGCTGGCCTCCATGTAGGTGTAGCTTAGTGTGTATACCCAGTGGGAAAGATTTCTGAAAGCATTACTGTTCTGTGAAACAAGTATAACTGGCAAATAGCAGCTTGGGAGAGTGTATTTAAGTTGAACTGCCTTTGCTTAAGCCAGAAGCTTTGATTTGTAGTTTATTAGGCTTTCTAATGTAAAACCATTTTCCAACATAAGTGTTTTGAGTTTTAAAAAAATTTCCCTCCAATTTTTTTTCTTGGTTATTTTAAAATGAGCAAAATTTGATGCTAGCAGTAGTATATTTTAAATACTTTGATGTGGCATTATATAGCTATAAGCCACAGGTTTTAGAACCTCATGTCCTGGATGTTTTTGCTCCAGTTTTATTAGCAAAATTAGTAATTTGTTGAATTTAGCCTCTATGTGGCACTTTTCAAGGGAAAAATTTTACCATAGCTTTCAATTAGTTCTTGTCTTTTTTTCCATTTCAATATGAAATATCTTTGGGATCCTGTTAGGTTTTTTTTGTTGCTATTTGTATGTGTTGCACAAGTTCGTAAATGTCTTTAGGGTTAGCTATCATTGTAATGAGTAACTTATTCAAAACTTTGGCCTTTGATAGAGCTACTTCTCTTTTTCAACCTCTTTATTGTGTATGAAAGCCAAAAGCCGAAAATCTTAAATGGGATGTCTAAATATCACACTTTAAAATTTGTTTTCTTGAATGAAAATGTAACATTCATCCCAGTCAGTAGCTATTGCAATATTAACTGTCTTTGTGCTGTCTTACAGATGTATGTCCATTCCTGTGACGATGAGGGCTATTCGGAGGAAAGCTGAAACCATTCAGGCCGACACACCAGCCCTGTCCCTCATTGCAGAAACAGTTGAAGACATGGTGAAAAAGAACCTGCCCCCGGCTAGCAGCCCAGGGTATGGCATGACCACAGGCAGCAACCCAATGAGTGGTACCACTACACCAACCAACACCTTTCCGGGGGGTCCCATTACCACCTTGTTTAATATGAGCATGAACATGAAAGAGCGGCATGAGTCGGTGGGCCATGGGGAGGACTTCAGCAAGGTGTCTCAGAACCCAATTCTTACCAGTTTGTTGCAAATCACAGGGAACGTGGGGTCTACCATTGGCTCGAGTCCGACCCCTCCTCATCACACGCCGCCGCCTGTCTCCTCGCCAGCCAGCAACACCAAGAACCACCCGATGCTCATGAACCTTCTTAAAGATAATCCTGCCCAGGATTTCTCTACCCTTTATGGAAGCAGTCCATTAGAGAGGCAGAACTCTTCTTCTGGCTCACCTCGAATGGAAATGGGCTCAGGGGCCAATAAGACGAAGAAGAAGAAGTCGTCAAGAATACTGCCTGAAAAGCCCAAACACCAGACCGAAGATGACTTTCAGAGAGAGCTGTTTTCAATGGATGTTGACTCACAGAACCCAATCTTTGATGTTAACATGACTGCTGACACGCTGGACACTCCACACATCACTCCAGCACCTAGCCAGTGTAGCACTCCTCCCGCAACTTACCCACAACCAATACCTCACCCCCAGCCCAGTATTCAGAGAATGGTCCGACTATCTAGTTCAGACAGCATTGGTGCTGATGTGACTGACATTCTCTCAGACATTGCAGAAGAGGCCTCCAAGCTCCCTAGTACCAGTGATGACTGTCCACCCATTGATACACCTGTTAGAGACTCTTCGAGCTCTGCACATTCCCAGAGTGCCCTCTTTGATCCTGATGTTTTCCAAAACAACAGTAATGAGAACCCATATACTGACCCTGCTGACCTGATTGCCGATGCTACTGGAAGCCCTAACAGTGACTCTCCTACCAATCATTTTTTTCCTGATGGAGTAGATTTCAATCCTGAGTTGCTGAATCCCCAAAGCCAAAGTGGTTTTGGGGAAGAGTATTTTGATGAAAGCAGCCAGAGTGGTGATAATGATGATTTCAAAGGATTTGCTTCCCAGGCACTAAATACTTTGGGAGTGCCAGTCCTTACAGGTGATAGTGGAGAGAATAAGTTTAAAGGCAACAGCCAAGCTGACACAGTAGACTTCAGTATTATTGCAGTGGCCAGTAAGGCACTGGGGCCTGCTGATATAATGGAGCACCACAGTGGAAGCCAGAGCCCTTTATTGAGTACAGGGGACTTGGGGAAGGATAAGACTCAAAAACGGGTAAAGGATGGCAATGGCACTGGGAGTAGCAGTCTTTCAGGGCCAGCATTAGACAGTAAACCAGGAAAACGTAGCCGAACCCCTTCTAGTGATGGCAAAAGCAAAGATAAGCCTCCAAAGCGGAAAAAGGCAGACACAGATGGGAAATCTCCATCTCATAGTTCTTCTAACAGGCCTTTTACTCCACCTGCCAGCACAGGTGGATCCAAGTCACCTGGAAGTTCAGGAAGATCTCAAACTCCTCCAGGTGTTGCCACACCACCCATACCTAAAATCACCATTCAGATTCCTAAGGGTACTGTAATGGTGGCTAAGCCATCCTCACACAGTCAGTACACCAGCAGTGGATCTGGGTCTTCCTCAGGAAGTAAGAGCCACCATGGCCATTCTTCTTCCTCATCTTCCTCTTCCACTTCTGCTTCAGGAAAAATGAAAAGCAGTAAATCAGAAGGTTCTTCAGGTTCTAAAATGAGTAGCAGTATGTATTCTAGCCAAGGGTGTTCTGGATCTAGCCAGTCCAAAAGTTCATCCCAGTCTGTAGGGAAACCAGGTTCTTCTCCCATTACTAAACATGGGCTCAGTAGTAGCTCTGGGAGCAACAAGGTGAAACCTCAAGGAAAGCCATCATCACTCATGAACCCCTCTTTGAGTAAACCAAACATCTCCCCATCCCATTCAAGGCCATCTGGAAGCTCTGACAAACTTGCTTCTCCAATGAAACCTGTACCTGGAACTCCCCCATCCTCCAAAGCCAAGTCTCCTATCAGTTCAGGTTCTAGTGGCTCTCATATGTCTGGCACTAGTTCAAGCTCTGGCATGAAGTCTTCAGGCTTGGGCTCTTCAGGCTCATTGTCTCAAAAAACACCCCCATCATCTAATTCTTGCACAGCTTCTTCCTCTTCCTTTTCTAGTGGCTCCTCTATGTCTTCATCTCAGAACCAGCATGGGAGCTCCAAAGGGAAATCTCCTAGTAGAAATAAGAAGCCATCTTTGACAGCTGTCATTGATAAACTGAAACATGGGGTTGTTACTAGTGGCCCTGGAGGTGAAGACCCAATGGAGGGTCAGATGGGAGTGAGTGCCAATTCTAGCCATCCTATGTCCTCCAAACACAGTATGTCAGGAGGGGAATTTCAAGGAAAGCGAGAAAAGAGTGATAAAGAAAAATCAAAGGTCTCTGTCTCTGGGGGTTCAATGGATTCTTCTAAGAAAACTTCAGAATCCAAAAATGTGGGGAGCACAGGTGTGGCCAAGATTATCATCAGCAAGCATGATGGGGGATCTCCCAGCATTAAAGCCAAAGTGACTTTGCAGAAACCGGGTGAGGGCAGTGGGGAAGGGCTCAGGCCTCAGATGGCCTCTTCCAAAAACTATGGCTCTCCTCTCATCAGTGGCTCCACTCCAAAGCATGAACGTGGTTCTCCTAGCCACAGTAAGTCACCAGCATATACCCCCCAGAACCTGGATAGTGAGAGTGAGTCAGGTTCCTCAATAGCAGAAAAGTCCTACCAGAACAGCCCCAGCTCAGATGATGGCATCCGTCCACTTCCAGAGTATAGCACAGAGAAACATAAGAAGCACAAAAAGGAAAAGAAGAAAGTAAAAGATAAAGATCGGGACAGAGAAAGAGACCGGGACAAAGACCGAGACAAGAAGAAATCTCATAGTATTAAACCAGAGAGCTGGTCTAAATCACCTATTTCTTCAGACCAGTCCATGTCCATGTCAAGTAATACCATCTTACAAGATAGGCCCTCAAGGCTCAGCCCTCCTGACTTCATGATTGGGGAGGAAGATGATGATCTCATGGATGTGGCTCTCATTGGCAATTAAAAACCTTGTTTTCTAAAAGGAAAAGAAAAAAGAACTCACCAATTTAAAGCTCCAACTAATGAGAATTGTAGAAAATCATCCTAAGGGATAAACCACAGGGGTCTGCTTTGCCCCAAATAATTTTGGGTGATATGATTTTGACTGTGCTTGGCAATATTAGACCTTGAGAGACCCTAGTATTCATCTTTGACTATGGGATTTGATTCTGGGCAGCCAAGAATTCTGTGTTCTTTGCCAGAGACAAGACAGTAGAAATTGCAGACTTGCTTTGGGTGGGTGGGTGGGGAAGGGATGTGGGCAGGGAAAGGGCGGGAAATAGTTATGCTGAAAATTTTCATATATATATTTTTTTCTCCCTTTATTCATTTTTAGACCATGTTTTAAACTGTCATTATAGTGCATGTGTTGGAAAGACTGGGCAGGAAATGAAAAAGCAATACATTCCTTGATGCATTTGCATGAAGGCTGTTCACCCTTGTTCACACATCCATTTGAGACAGGCGCAAATGAAGGATCTTAGTTGTTTTTAGACACTAAATAATGCAGGGCGTCTGGTTATGAGGAGTAGTCTTGGGGAAGGAAAGGTGATTTTAGGTATTTATTTGTCAATATTTTAATCCCTTGTTTTTATTCAGTGTTCCTCTTCTAATTCTATGTGGTGTAGAGTTTAAAGAAATTGAAAAGAACAAGGCCTAATAGTTTGGACCCAGAACTGTCAATGTCATTGGGTCTAATTGATCTGCTAAAAGCCCATCTTTGAAGTCAGTTTAGCAAACAAAAAAAGTGCTTTGAATTCTATACAATAATTAATTTCATGCTTTTCATAGGGCTTATTGACACCCTAAAAATTTTAGGGGGTACTTTCCTCCTCCTGGGGAGGGTAGATGTTGATTTTAATTTTAAAAAATATCCTTTGGAAAAAAAAAAACAACAACCCAGAAAACCTGGGATGGCTTTCAGGATGTTAACATGTTTTTAAATACAACAAAATTGTGCTTTATTGTCAGCTCCCTAGCGTAGTAACATTTAAATTACATCAGGGCTAACACTTCTTCTCTCTTTAAATGTGCCAAAAGCCCTCATTCCAATATTTTGCCTGCAGAAGAAGTGATTGCCTTTCCTGAAAGCTGGGTTCCCCATCTCCCTTCATCTGAAGGACTGGGAGCTCAGATCTCTGGTCACTCCACTGTTTGCTCCCTAAATGAGAGAAGTTATGAATTTGCAGCCATAGTTTCTCTTGAATCAGTTTCAAGCTCACTAAAGAAGTGGGGTGCCTGGAATAATAGGTGGGCATGGAGACATATCATAGCTACTATGTAGCTACATAATTGGACCTTTTGGAGAAATAGGTATTCACCTGACTTAGGGATTACAATAATAGGCACTATAGATGGAAAGAAATCCAGGAAACAGTCCAGATGTAGCACAAGCTCTCATATTTGGAGGGTCCTCTTGGAAAAAAAAATTGCGGCCTTACTTTGATTCTGACATACCTGCATTGTGCCATCCTTGATGATTTCATCCATGATCTGCAAAATAGGATGGGGCCTTGCATCCAGCACAATTCTTCTGGACTTTAAAAAAAATGTGCCAGGTTGTGCACTGTTTTTAGTGTCAGAGTTGAGTGACCTTGACAAACAGGAAAGATTTTTTCCCAGCTTTGTTTCTGCAATTGGAGTTAGCATATGGTTGGAAAGTCATCTTTGGTTTCTTCTCTGGGACTATCTTGAGTTCTTCTTCCAGTGTTCTCCCTTTTTGGGTCTTTCATAGGTCAGGACTGACTTTTCACCAACCCTGCCACCTTTGTGTCCCAAGGTAATAGGAAGTAGGAAATGTTGCTAAGTAGAGCAAAGAAAGTTATCTCTTACCACATCAGAATCAAATGACTTGGGTGACACTAAAGAGGGCTCGGGCAAGGTGATACCAGAGAGCTTTAATTCGAGATGCCAATACAGTGGCAGCCTCTTGGATGTAAAACCAGGTGGAACTTCTCACAGGTTGTCACCTGGTTTTGATCCTCTTCCATTGTCTTCTGCAAGCAAAATACGTTTTAAGTTTTCTTTTTGTGGGAAAAATCTTAAAAGGGGGGACACTAGATAATACTGGAATTCCACGGGTCAAACTTTCCCAAATGGTTGTAACCAATACCAAAACAATTAAACTGGGAAGCTTTTTCTCTCTTTCTCTCCAACCCAGATCAAAGAATCCTGAGTTAGGATGTAGATGAAGGATAAGCCCCAGCATTTTCTGGATGAGCACGTCCCACACATTGACCCAGCATCTGAACTTGTTTAACAGGGAGCCGGGGCTAACCTGCTGCACCCTGCAGGACTGCCAGGGAGCACTGCATTTCTCCACGGGGTGGAGGAGAAGAGGTGAAATAAACCAAGCCTGGAACTCCTCCCTCCTCTTTCCAACTGCAAGGAAATTAAGTCTACATGTACTGTACTTATCTTCAGCTGGTGTCTTGTGTATATTTTTACCGTATTACCTATATTCCCCTTCTCCCCTCCCAAAAAGAACAAAACAAAGACAGCAATCCTCATTTCTTTTGTCCAGTTAAATTTTGCTTTGTCTTTTATGTTGTTTTCTTGTTGGGAATGGTTAGTCTAAAGTAAATAAGCTGCTCTAATGCATGTGAGGATTTCAAATGATCCAAAAAAATCAATGCAAAGTATTCAAGAGGGAAATGTGAAGCAGGGTATTACTTGCCAAAACAAGAATTGAGGATGTTGGTTTTATACTGAAAAGATTTTCTTTCCTAAGGTCCAGGTCAGAAAATGCAATACAGCAATATCATGAACTCCAGTTAGAACAAACTTTTCAGGGAGCCCATGAGTCATGCAGTATCCATGATTGAATCACTTATTGCAGATGCCACAGTAAAAGAGATATTTGTTAATAGTGTAAGGGCATTCTTTTAGGTTGGGGAGGGGTATTATTTTTGTCTTTATTTTTACCCTGGGGTTGGATTCTTATCTTTTGGGGGGGGTTTAACTTTAAAAGCCAGGATGCTAAAATGTAGGAACTAAACATAGTTCAGAAATGTGCATCAGGAGCAGGGGTGGGTCTTTTCTAAATCATAAAGAATGTTTTCAAATTTGACTTTGTTTGTGCAATTCTGTAAATACTTTGGGGGTTTTCTTTCTTTCTTTTTTGAAAGTAGACAAAAATCTGTTTTGTGGGTTTTTTTTCCCAAACATTGCAAAAGAATCTGTTTATTTACTTGCAAATAAATTTCTTTGATAAGAAGCAGTCTTGTCCCAAGTGTGATAGCTTTGTGCCTAAAATCTTATTTTCTCCCAAACTAAAATTTACAGAGCAACTTCACATTTTCTTCAACTATTCCTTTTTATTCATTCCATAGTAGCTTATCTTAAAAAATGCCATGGAAGATTCTCTCTGAATAGATCAATTTTATTGAATCAGTGGTGGGATTGGCATGTGTGAATCAGCATAAGCTAGAAAATAGGTGAAGAGAATATTTTTGTATTTTAAACTAGCTCAAGGGAAATGAATAGCCCTTTATATTTGATCATACGGTGTGGTTAGCCAGTATAGTCCAGTGATGGCAAAGGTATGGCACCCTTGCCCCAGTGGCACAGAGTGGGCCACTCCATTCCCCCTCTTCCCACCCAAGGACATTTTTGCATGCCCTGCCCCTCTGTCCAGCCATCTGCTGTGAGCACTTCCTCCACTGTCTGGAGTAATGGGGGGGGGGGGGCTCACAGGCAGCTTGAAGTTGCAGTTTGGGCATTTAATCTGGAAGAGGTTTGCCAATACTGGTATATTCCTTTTAATGATTCATTTAAGTCAATAGGAATTCTGCTGTGGAGGCTAAACACTGAAAGAGATAAGGAGATAACCACACCAGACCAGTGGATGTTGGCAAGTAACTAAAATATGTGCTAAGGATATAGGGGTTTCCATTTCTGGAATCAGCTTGTCACCTTGATCATATTATAGTAATAATATAGAGGAATAAAATACACAGACTTTTTATAACATAAGTAAATGGCATGGCAATTGGCAAGTCTTCTGAGACTAGTTTCATCAAAATGGCTATAACTGGTGTTTGAGGGCACCATATTTAAGGAAATAAAAGTTATGAAAAGTTAACAATAGTTTGATAGAATATTATTTTGTCTTAAAAGTTATGAGTATAGCATCAAGTGTAAAGCTATGACCATAGACAAAGCTATGCTAATTGTTCACAAATTTTTAGTTGTGAAGATAACAACCAAGCTAAACAGAGATAATTCCAACATTGTCCTTATGTTCTGCATTACTTAATCTGTATGTACTGCTAAATAACATCATACTCATTTACAAATACTTATTAAAAGGGTGTGAAAAACTAGTCTGATTCTTTTAACCTTTCTTGAGCACATATTCAAGGTAGATAGTACTATCAAAGACTTAAGTCCTGGCTCCAATGTTCTAGCTGTACTTCTCTGGGCAAGTTATTTTTAATTTTTCTGGATCAGTTTGCTCACTGAGAAAATGGAGATAATGATATACCACATACTTGACAGGGTCTTAAGTAAGTGCTTCTGCAAACATAGTTTGAGTATTAACTTATTTTTATTTATTTTACCATTTTAAAAATACTTTTTAAAATTTTTATTTAATTTATTAATTTATAACATTTCTCCATGGTTATAGGATTCATGTTCTATCCCTCCCCTCCTATCGCCCCCTCCCAAGTTCCACTGTTTTACATGTGTCATTGATCAAGACCAATTTCCATATTATTGATATTTGCATTAGGGTGTTCATTTTGAGTCAATATCCCTAATTATATCCCCATCCACCCATGTGATCAGGCAGTTGTTTTTCTTCTGTGTTTCTACTTCCACAGTTCTTCCTCTCAATGCTGATAGTGTTCTTTCTCATAATTCCCTGAGTTGTCCTGGATCATTGTTGCTAGTAGAGAAGTCCATTACATTCAATTTTACCACAGTGTATCCATCTCTGTGTACAATGTTCTGCTTCTGCTCCTTTCACTCTGCATCAATTCCTGGAGGTCTTTCCAGTTCACATGGAATTCCTCCAGTTCATTATTCCTTTGAGCACAATAGTATTCCATCACCAACAGATACCACAGTTTGTAGATAGTACTACTGAAGACTTAAGTCCTGGCTCCAATATTCTAGCTGTGCTTCTATGGGCAAGTTATTTTTAATTTTTCTGAATCACAGTTTGCTCACTGGGAAAATGGAGATAATGAATGATATACCACATACTTGACAGGGTCTTAAGTAAGTGCTTTTGCAAACATAGTTTGAGTATTATTTTTAGCTTAAAATTTTTTTCAGTTACATGAAGAAACAATCTTTGACAATGGTTATCCAAATTTTGCGATTTAGATTCCCTCCCTTTCTTCCTCCCCTCATCTCCAGACTGTTAGTAGGCTGATAGAGGTTATACCAGTGCTGTACCAGTATTTCCATATTCTTCACATATACATGAGTATTAACTTTTAAGCAAAGATTTAAAGGAGAGAGGTAAGAACTCAGTATGGAATCACTTATTTTATTTCAAATACTTCTGCAACAGGTCAATAACCACATCATTTGACTATTCAAATGAATAGGGTGGGGAATAGAATCCTGAGTTCAGGAATCGGAAACACAAACTGTCCAGGCAACGAAAGGGTTTAAATTTTATCCCAAACGTGACAAATTGGATGAGTATGCTCAGGCAAAGCAGTAACACCCTCAGATTTATGGTTTGTTTAGATGACATTGGCAGTTCTGTAGAGGATGGAATGGAGAGGCAAAAGATGGGAAGCAGTTGTATTTTCTGTTACTTGCACTACCTACCCAACAGGATTATTTTGACGTTAGTGCTTTTAAGTGCCACACAATTATTACTGAGAATGCTCATTGAGATGGTTTCCTAACTTCATATTCAAGGGGTTACGTGAGGGCCAAGACCTCCCAAATAGTAGGTGCAATGGGACAAATTTTATTACAATTAAGGACTTTTACTTAAATGAAACATTTCAAACAAAAAAGTAGAGGATCTCCTCTGGTCCTGTGAGGCTCGAAAATTCTGTCTCCTGTTCAGTCCACGCTTGTTTCTCCCGCTAAAATGTCGTCACGATCAGGGTTCCATCAATCCGCGTTTTGATTGGAGGACGGACAGACCTAGTGGGCCATTGAGCGAGGAGAGCAGGGAAGAAGGCTGAAGAGGCGGGGCTAGTGCGCGGCAGCCCCGCTCCTCCCCAACTCACCTCCCCCAAACCCCCAAGCGCCCCTTCCTCATCCCTGTCCCAAGCCACTGTAGTCATGCTGGCGTATCGCATCCCCTGACCCCCTAAGTCCGGGGCTCTCTCCTTTCCCCCTCACCCTCTGGGCGCGAGGGGGTGCCCTTCTAAGCCCCTCTGTGCCATGCGCCCCCTCCCCAGCCAGGCCATGCAAGATGACACACACCCCTCGCAGCAGCCTCCGGGGCCTCCCCGCCGCTCCCCTTAAAGCAATCCACGGGGGCGGGGGAGGCGGCGGCGGCAGCAGCAGCAGCAGCAGCAGCAGCAGCAGCACGAACATCAACACAGCCCTAAGCGAGAGAGGTCCAGAAAGAGAAAGAAAGAAAATGGCTCCAAGTCGGGACCGTCTGCTACATTTTGGGCTCAAGTCTACCGTGAGTGAAAGAGGGGCGTCGGGGAGAGGAGGCGGGGGCCCTGGGAGGAATGGTGTGCGACATGGGAGGATAGCACAAACACCACCTGGGGTGAGCCTTAAAGAGGGTGTCTCGGGGTCGATCCCGCAAGGAAAGGGGGGGCGTTGAGGCCGGAGGTGCTGGCTGTCAGAGGCTCAGGAACCTTCCTCTTCCTCCTCTCAATGTGCACGCGCACGAACGCTAGCCTTTACGAATACCGCCTCCCAAATAGACACAAATAATCACACATATCTACTCTCATAGGAGAACATTTTGCTTTCCTTTAGCTCCTCCGACCCTGGAGGGGATTGCCTCGCCCGGAAGGACTGGGGATGGGCAGGCAGGGGTGGGGGCTCGCGCTGGGAGGAGGGGGTGGTCTCGCGGCGCCGCCGCCGCCTCGCGCTCGCGCTCGTGCTCGCGCCTTTCCTCCTTCCTCCCCCTTTTCCCTTCGTTCCTCCCCTCCCCCACCCTTGCTGGGGCCCCGGCGGCGCTGCCCAATGAACGGCGGCGTTGCTGGCAGGTGGGGAGTGTTTTTGTTTTGGGTTGAAGTTGAGGCTGTGGGGAGAAAGGAGAGGAGACAGGGAGAGAAGAGAAGAGAAAAGAAGAGAAGAAGCGAACCAGTGACCAGCTGTGGTGGCTCTTTCCTGCGAGAGGTGGTGGAGGCCCCGTCGGAGTCGCCGCCGCCGCTATCGCGGCCTCCTCTCTCCGAGCTGGTGCCCACTTCCCTTGCCCTCCCCGCTCCGGGCCGTTCCGGCCGTCTCTGCGGGCCCGGGCCAGGCTTTCCGTCTGCACGCCGCAGCGCCGGGTCGCGGCCGCGCCCGCCGTCCCCATGAGGAGGGACATGAACGGGGTGACCAAGAGCAGGTTTGAGGTGTGAGCCCAGGACTGGGGGCGGGGAGGGAGAAGGGAGGGGAGGGAGGATTTCCCTTGCCCACCCACCCCACCCTAGCCGGGCCCCGCCAGTCGGTCCGTCAGTCCATCCATACGGGTGCCAGGCTTCCTTCCCGGCCCCGCTGCAGTCCAGCTACCCCACACCCTCCTTCTCTGCCGGCCAGCCCTGGCCGCCGCCCGGCGGGGCCGTGGCCTCCTCCGCAGACAATGAGCCCTCGGAGGCGCCCTTCCCCCTCCATCTAGTCCGTGCCCCGGGGCGCCCTCGTTTCTGGAGCAGACCCTTGTCTGTCCCCGCATTCAAACTCCTTACAACTCTCTTACGGTCCGGAGGGGTTCCCGCCGCCTACTCCCTAATTCTTAATCTTCACCCACCCCCTTCTCGTTTAATGGATTTAAGATAAAAATCTGGGCTGTGGGGGCTTGGCAGTCAAGGGGGGGAGGGGGCTTCTCCTGGCCGGACTGTCCTGCCTTAAACTAGAGAATCCGAGTAGGAATCTGGGAGAACCCAGAAAGGACTATAGGTTCTGGTTTCTTGTTCGGGTTGGGGTTTTTCGTTTATGTTTTTGTTTGCTTGGTTTGGGTGTTGTTCTCAAACTTACTTTTCTCTTCTGTTTTGGCTGTTGGCTTGTTGGCCCTCGTTCTGAGGGGTCCCCTTGAGGTATTTTTTGTTGTTCTTGGGGCGGGCGGTGTGGTGGTGGTGGGGGGGGAAGAGATCTGACTTATTCAGAAAATCCTCGCCAGTCCGATTATTGGCTGGAAGCTATGATATACGGTCCCCCCCCCCCTCCACCACTCCACCCCTCCAGACGCTTTCCTCCCTCCCGCTTCCTCCCTATTCCGAGGTTGTACGTATTGAATATAATGATATAAAATTCAGGGCTGGAAGAGGAAACCTGAAAACTAAGTAGATGTCGTGGTGCGAGTTAGGAAGCAAATTAGTGTATGTTTTACTCTAGGTGAATTAGAGTAGCTCTGTAATATAGGAAGGGGACAAGAACGATAAGGCAGAGACTTCCACGAGAAGCAGAGTAAACGTTGCATGGCCTTTTTTGGCGGAGATTCAGGTTGACCTGGGATCACACACAGCTCAGTGTACATAACTAGGTGTTTTTCTTCATTTATATTTGAAGGATGACATTGGAAGAGCTAGTTAGTGAAATAGGAGTTGTAGAAGTTCTAGACCCCCTGGGGGAGATTTCACCAAAGGATCTTAAATGTTTATTGATTTGTTTGACTTTTATGATTTTGCCATTTTGAATTGGTAGTAATTACATTGTTACAGCATTAGAGAAGGAATAAGAGAGAAAGAAGTTCCGAGTCTCCTTTGTGTAGTTCTTAAATTGAACAGAAAGGTATAGAAATGTAAGCTTACTGTTGGATTTTGCACTTTACTTTTCTAGAAGCTGGGGTTCCCAAATAAACAGAAGTATGTTTGGTTTTAGATTAAGTACTATTATACAATTCTAGACTGTAATTAAATGTTATCGAATGGAAACTTTGAAGCTCAGGAATCCTGAAAGAAAAGGCTTAATGTGCAGAGATCTAAATGGATTTTCATTTTGCTTCTTGATTAAACTTACTTTAATTGTGGGTCGTAGTCCTTTGGAGCTATGTTTTGAAATCATTAATGTTTTGCATTTTATTGTAGATACTCATAACTTAGGTATAGCTGTAATACTGTAAAAAACAACTTAGATTTCTTTCTGGAAGAAGTGTCCTTATTTAAAAAATCAGCTTACTTTTTTGTAGGCATGTTGCTAGGAAGGAAAACTTTCTGAAAGTGACTGAGATAGGAAAAAGATGAAAGAAAAATAATTTGAAAATTTACTTGTATAATGTTATTGAACAGGTTATTTAAAATATTCTAAACCGGAGACATGAAAGATTTAAAAATCAGGACACGTTTTAGTGTATTTCTTCATCTAAAATGAGTTTGTCTTAAAATATTTGCAGTTTTTGACTCTTTCACTAAAAAGTATTAGTAAATTCTTCAATCTTTATAAAGTAACACTTTATACTTTTTTGCTTTTTTTTGCTAACTTTGTTAAAATGTGTTTTTAAGCAAATCACTCTTCCATCTGTGTGCATACTTATAGAGAAGTTTCATATTTAATAAGAAAAGGAGATACTTAACATGGGCAGACCTATTTTAAGAAAAGTTGAACTTGTTAAAATTAATGAAATCTTTTTTGGTGAGAAAATTTTACAAAATATGCATTGGGAAGCTAATTCTTTTCATCTCTTACCCAGAACTGAAAGTACTGAAAGTTTTTGTAAACTTTAACATTAAGTATGAATTCCTTTTAAATGTTCTGGTAATGTTGTAGACCAGCCAAAAAGTAGGATATTGTAAAATAAATATATAGTTGCCTTCACAATGCTCAAAAGATGAGAAAATTAATATAGTTCTCTCTTATATAACAGTCTCAGTGAGATTATCTGTAAATGATAAAGTAGTTAAAGATAGTCAAGCAGATGTACTTGTGAGTGTGCAACACACAACAGCATGGATGTCCTCTAAAGCTTTTACTTGATATACTGTCAGGCAGTTTCATAGACAACATAGAGGTTCATGGATAAGCTGAAACATATTGACAATGAAGAACTGTTCCAAAGAAGGTATAAGATGTATAACTGGAAAAGGCAGATTATATATGGAAATGAAGGATAAACAATAGAAAGCTCCCCCTTTTTTTTCCACTGGTAACCCTATACATTGTTAAAAGATTTAGAAGGCCTCTGCTCATATTGGTTGAATTCTTCCTGTTAGAGTTTTATGGGAAGTTATAGAAAATATATCACAAGTTGAGGAGGCCTATACATCTGTACAATTGGAGAGGGCTTATCCAGATCTCTTAAAGTATTGAAATGGTTTCCGAGGCAATTAAAACATTAAAAACTTTTTAAATTAAAATCTTTTTCTAAAGTTTATTATCTAAGGACAGCCAACTCATTCTTGATCAAGTATAGGTTGTTAATTTGTAAAAAACACAGAACTATTAAATAGTCAGAAAAACCAAGTCTTTAATCAGGAGAGGGATAGTGTTCAATATTTAGGCTTCCACACAGTCACTGGCCCAAAACCACACAGAGCCAAACTACACTTCCTGGGAGTACTACCGCATGAGATGATAACTCCAAGGAACAAAAGAATTTTTGGAACTTATATACCTTTTGGAGAACTGAGGGACAGGGAAATATGATTGATTGACTTTACCATGGTTACCAAGAAATGGGAGTGTTCAAACTACTCTGACTAGCTTGGGAAAGGATCCATAGCCTGGGGCTAGGATGTCTGGGAGTGGGCTACTTAAAATGGATACTAAAGGGAAACTTCCTGAAAAGGACTTTTGATTCTGGGAGAAACTACCAGGACAAAAAGGGTACTTAATATCTGACTGAATCTGCTAACCCCACCTAAAGTACTTTAAGGTCTATTGTTAGTCTGAAACTCATGAGTCTGAGATCTCCCTCTGGGAGAAACTCTCTTGTGACAAAATCAAACTTGGGGGGGGGGGGTCGTCTAAGGATCTCAAGTTGCTACAAACTCAGAGTTTCTAGAATCCAAGTTGACGAGGTATATTCCACCTAAAGTTGTTAGGTGGAATATTATTTTAGAATACAGTTTTGTAAGAACAATAGTTTAGAACAGGGGTCGGCAACCTTTTTGGCCGTGAGAGCTATAAACACCACATTTTTTAAAATGTAATTTTGTGAGAGCCATACAGTGCTCACAGTGCGCGCTCCTGTAACAGCACCTGAAAAAAAATTGACTTTATGGCTTCTGCAGAAAGAGCCATACATTGCCGACCCCTGGTATAGACACTTGAGGGAATTAAGTTACATTGGTGAGTTATGGTTATCATGCATTTTATACAATTACAAAATGATTTGGTTACAACAGTGTTGTATAGAATATGATTAGTATTTAATACTGCCTTAGTACACAAGAGTTCTATTGATCATTGGGAAAGAAATATTTCTTAAATACCATTTTATAGCTTTGGTACAAGTTTATTAATTTTCCATCACTCAGGTGCCGTGGTATCTTTTTTATGAGGTGTTTTACCTTTGGAGAATAGAGTACTTTATTTGGATGTATAAAAAATATAAATGAGATACCTAGATGGCTCATTGGATAGAGAACCAGGCCCAGAGGTCCTGGGTTCATATCTGGTCTCAGACACTTTCTGATTGTATGACCCTGGGTAAGTCACTTGACCCTCATTGGCTGTCCCTTACTGCTCTTCTGCTTTGGAACTAATACTTAATATTGATTCTTTTTTTTTTTTTAACCCTTGCCTTTTGTCTTATACTCAATACTGTATATTGGTTGACCTGCCCAGGTTCATAGAACTAGGAAGAGTCTGAAACCACATATTTGAAACCAGGACCTTTTTGTCTTTAGGCCTGGCTCTTTAGCCATGGAGCCATCTAGCTCCTTCCCTTAGTACCTGATTCTAAGAAATAAGGCAGGGGATTTTAAAAAATACACATATTTTATACTAAACATTTTCACTTGGATATTTATGCCTTATATAAAAGCATTCAGAGTTTCACTTCTTTAGTTTTTCCTCTGTGTTGTAATATAGGAGAAAGAGAACTAACTTGGAGTCAGAACAACTGGATTCCAGTCTGTCTCTGAATTACTGTTTAACATGGAGAGGATAACTTTAGGTCACTTAATTTCTTCCCCTGTAAGATGAAAGAATAGGACTTGTTCATGTAAAAGGTGCCTAAGGTGCCTTCTAGTTCTAAGATTCTATGATTCTAAAATTGTATATAAAAAGCATGTTTTCCAAATTGATTCATGTGGAAATTAGGTTTTTCTCCAATCTGTGCCAATTACTTGTGCCATTCTGTTTAAAATGATACCTGGGTTTTTGGAAAGCACTGATAAGATTAAAGAATTTTGTTTTTAAGATTTAAGATTTAAGGTTTGAAAATTCAGGAGACGCTTTCCTATAATTGTAATTAAATTAGTTAAATCTGATTAAACCAGAAGTAGAGACTTAAGGTATCTAGTGTCATTGTTGAAAGCATTTATCTTTTTAAAAATCATTTTATTGATGTTCATTTAATGATGACAAGTCTGCTTCATTTTCTTTGAATTTTTTTTAACCCTTACCTTCTGTCTTAGAATCTTAGAATGTTGCAAAAGATACCAAGATACTAAGACAGAAGAATGGTAAGGGCTAGGCAATTGGGGTTAAGTGACTTGCTCAGGAAGTTTTCTCTGAGACTGGATCTGAACTCAGGTCCTCTGGATTCCAGGCCTTGGCTCTCTATCCATTGAGCCACCTATTTTCCCCCTTTGTTTTCTTTGAAAACTTTTTTTTTTAATATTATAAGCTTAATTCAAATACCAAATTTTTCCTATTGCTAGGAACAGGAAAAATGTTGTATACGATATAGAATCTCTTATGTACAGTTTGTTCATTTTAAAGTTTATATGCAATTTAATGCTAGTGCCAGTACTACTCTGCTTGCTTTTCTCTTTCTGAACTTCTTTTTGCTCTTTTCAGGGTATTTTTTTTTTTTTTTAGTGTTTCCTTTTTACAATGCATCATACATTGCTCCTCCAAACTCCTTTGCCCCATCCCCAATAGCTTTCCCTTATAACAAATAAGTGTAGTCATGACAAATACACACTTTGACTATATCTAAAAACATGCTTCATTTTTTTATTTAGTCCATCAACTCCCTGCCATGATTCATGATTAGTTTTCTATAGTTGTCATTAGTTATTCCGTTGATCAGAATTCTTAAATTGTTCACCGTTTTCCCTTATAATAATGTAATCATTGTTTAAATTTTTGTCTTGGTTCTTACTTCACACTGCATCAGTTTATAGAAACCCTCCCAGATTTAAAAAGTGTTGTTATAAATATTTTTGTGTATCTGATTCCTTTACCCTACTGCTTCACTGCCTTTGATTTCTTTGGGGGCATAGGTCTAGCTGTGGTTTTATTGCTGGGTCAAGCAGTATGCATTTTAGTGATGAAATATAATTCTAAATTGCTTTCTAGAGTCCAACAGTGTATGCCTGTTTTCTCATAGGATCTTCAACAATGGTCATTTTCCATATTTGCCAGTCTAATAGGTGAGATGGAACCATAGAGTTGTTTTAATTTCCATTTCTCTTTTTACTGAGTGAGGTTATTCATTTGGTTGTTGATAGTTTGCCTTTTCAGAATTGTCTGTTTATATCTTTGGATAAATTATTTATTGGGGAGTGAATATCTCATGTTCTTGTATTTATCAATTCCTTACCTGTCTTGGACATCAGAACTTTATCAGAGAAATTTGTTGCAAAAGGCTTTTTCTCCTTTTTCTAACTACATATTTTGCTTGTGCAAAATTTTATGTAATCAAAACTGATCATTTTATCTCCTGTAATTCTCTCTATACTTTGTTTGATTAAGAAGTTTTGCTTTATCCATAGTTGTGAATGATATCTCCTTACCTGCTCTTCTACCTTGTGATAGGACTTTTTATATCCAAATTATGTATCTGGAACTTATTGTGGTATAAGATAGGATGTGTTGAACTAACTTGATTTCTGCCAGACTACTTTGAGATTTTCAATGCAATTTTGTTTGAATTAGTCCCAGTACTGGTATATCCTTGTGTTTGTTGAGTACTATGCTGTATGGGATAGCTTCTTGCTGTTGTGTGCTTGATCTGTTCTACTGACCTATTGTATTTTTTAGCTACAACTGAATAATTTTGACGATTTTTAATTTATTACTGTTGTCTATTATAGTTGGGAACCTATTAGTAATAGATTTCCTTCTCTTTTTTTACCCATTATTTCCCTTGGGATTTTGATCTTTTTTTTTCTCTAGATGAATTTTATTATTATTCTAGTTCTGGAAGGAAGGAAACAAGTATATATTAAACGCCCACTATGTGCCAGGTACTTCGCTAAGTACTTTACAAATATCTCATTTGATCCTCAACACAACCCTGTGAGGTAGGTGCTATCATTATCCCCATTTTAAAGTTGAGGAAACTGAGGCAGAGAGAGAAGGTTAAGTGACTTGCCCAGGATAACACAGCTAATAAATGTCTTGAGAACAGATCAGAGCTCAGGTCTATAAAGTAACCCTTTTAGTAATCTATATAGCAACTTATAACTTTCATTTTTATTATGTAGGCATGGCCTAACCATGAACAATTAATATCTGTCCAGTTAGGTAAAACTTGTCTTTACAGGCATACTTCATTTTATTGTGCTTTTTAAAAATTGAAGATTTATGGCAACTCTGTCAAGCAAGACTGTTGACCATTTTTCTAACAGTATGTGCTCACATCCTGTCTCTGTCATTTTTTGGCAATTCTCAAAATATTTTGAACTTTTTCATTATTATTATGTCTGTTTTGGCAATCTGTGATCAGTGATCTCTGATGTTACTTTTGTGCTGGTTTTGGGACACCACTGACTGCTAACTTAATTGATAAATGTTGGGGCTTTTCCTGTTTCTCCCTCTCCTGGCCTTCCTATTCCTTGAGACACAACAGTATTGAAATTGGGCCACTTAGTAACCCTATAATGGCTTCTAAATGTTCAAGTGGAAAGAGAAGTCAATTTATGGGGTACACTTCATTGTCTTATTTTAAGAAATTGACACAGCTACCATTCAGCAACCACCACCCTGATTAACATCTAGATGAGAACCTCCACCAGCAAAAAGATTAGAAAGCAACTCAAATGATGGTTAGCATTTTTTAGCAATAAAATATTTCTCAATTAAAGTATGTACATTGCTTTTTTAGACATAATACACACTTAATAGACTATAGTATATTGTAAACAACTTTAAAATGTACTGGAAAACCAGAAAATTCATGTGATTTGCTTTATTGTGAAATTTGCCTTACTGTGATGGTCTGGAACTGAACTTGAAATGTTTCCAAGGTATTCCTATATAGTATCCTATAATATTTTCATATAATTCCTGGGCGTAGCATGGTAGATGACCTCCCAGATATTTCATATATTCTCAAATTATTTCAAATGGATTTGTTTATTTTTTAAGGCCTTGCCTTCCTTCTTAGAATCAATACTATGTATTGGTTCCAGGGTAGAAGAGTGATAAGGGCTAGGCATTGGGGTTTAAGTGACTTGCCCAGGGTTACACAGCTAGGAAGTGTCTGAGGTCAGATTTGAACCTAGGGCCTCCTGTCTCTAGGCCTGGCTCTCAATCCACTGAGCCACCCAGCTGCCCATAATGGATTTCTTTTTTCTTTCTTTTTCTGTTGGATTTTGTTGAAAATGTATTGGAGGGATGATTTTATGGATTTATTTTGTATTGTTCTATCTTATTGAAGTTAATAATTCAATTTATTTTTAGTTGATAGTGGCTCTCTTTAGTAAACTTATCATATTCTATAAAAAATGATAATTTTTTTTTAACACATAAGCTATTTCTAAAGCTCCTGGCACATGTGGGCATTTAATAAATTTTTATCTCCTTATTCTTCCCATATGCTTATTCCCTCAAAATTTTTATCTAGTGTTATTGCTATAACTAGCATGTCTTGTTATATGAAATGATAGAGATGACAAAGGACATTCTTTTTATACCTCTAGACTTATTGGAAAAGAATTCATGCTAGCTGTTTTATGAAATATTAGTTACTATTTTTAATATTAAGGATTGGTCCATTTATTCTTATGCTTTTTAGTGATAACATAAAGAGATCATTTTGCACAATAATAGCAATATTGTAATGATAATCAGCTTTGAAAGACTTGGGTACTTTTATAAATAAATTGATATAAGACAGTTCCAACAGATTCATGATGAAAAAGCTGCCCACCTCCAGAGAAAGAACTGATTAGACTCTGAGTACAAATCGAAATATAGTTTTCTCACTTTCATTATTTTTCTTGCTAAAAAAAAAACTAATATGCAAATGTTTTGCATGGTTTCACATATTTAATTGATATATTGTTTGTTTTCTCATTGTGTGAGGGGACATTTGGTAGGTAGATAGATTTGGAACTCAGAATTAAAAAAATGTTTTGAAAAAAGTCTTTTTTACAAAGCAAAAAAACACATAAAAGGATATTACATTTTCTCAAAATACTTTTCTACATTTATTTATATAATCTTGTAACTTGTTGTTTTTGTTATTAATATACTTAAATTTTTCCTATGATTGGATTTTTTCCTAACATATTTCTTAGTCTCTTGAATTTCCAGTATAAATCATTCTGATCATAGAGTTTATTCTTTTAATTATGTTTGTAGCCTCTTTGCCAATAATTTAGTTGATGTTTTTGGCATCACTCTTCATAGAGATTTTAGTCTATGGTTTTCTTTCTTTGCTTTATGTTTTCCTATATTAATACTATATTTGTCTTGAAGCAGGAGTTTTGTAGGACACCTTCTTTACCTATTTTTTCTAAATAATTTATATAAAATTAGATTTTGTTCCTTGAATGTCTGATAGAATTCACTTGTAAATCCATTTGGGTCCCAAGAGTTCATTTATGGCATATTACATTTCTTTTTCTGATATTTTGTTATTTAATTATCTTCTGTTAATCTAGATTGTTGTGTATATTTCATCCATTAACAACATTTTTGCATATAATTAGGGGGAAAGCTTCTGTCTTTTATTTACTTTTAACTGTGAATTTTCCTAGGGGACAGGGACTTTTATATTGGTCGTTTGCTTTTCCTGTTTCTTAAACTAAATTAGATACTTTAAAAAGCATTTTATTTATGAATTCAGTGAAATTTTGCTTTTTAAATTTTCATGTCTTTGATTTTCAGAATTTCTATTTTTGTGTTTAGTTGGAATATTAAAGATTTGTTGCTTTTCCATTTTTATTTTTTAATTGCATTTCCAGTTCATTATTCTGTTCTTTCTTTTTTATGATGAAAATACTTAAAGATATTTCCTCAGGACTACCTTTGTTGCATCCTGGAACTTTTGGCATTATATCTCATTGTGGGCATTTCATTTGATGAAGTGATTGTTTTTTGATTTGTTCTTTGATCCAAAGATTTAATTAAATTATGTTAGCCTCATTTAAAATCAAATCCTTTCTTCAGAGGTTGTTATTGATTACAATTTCTAATGTCTTGAAAATAATGGGCATAATTCATATTTTGGGCTTTTTTTTGCATTTGTTTATTAGGTTTTTAATGCCCTCACACATGGTTTTAACAATGAACTTTTCATTTTTGTGAAGGTGATTATTCCTCTTTAATTATTTCCAGTGATGTGTCATTTCTAGCTTTTTTGGTTTTAATTTCTTCCTTATTTATCTTTTTAGTAGACTTATCTAGTTCTGAAATGGACACATTGAAGTTTCCCAAATATTATAGTTTTGCAATTTCTGTAATTTGATTAAATTTTTTCCTTTAAGTACTAGATACCATGACATTCAGTGTATGCATATTAAATATTAATATTTTATTATCATTGATGCCTTAAACTTAATGTAGCCTCCTTGCCTATTTCTTTTAACCATGTCTTTTTTTTTGTTTGCCCTTGTCTGTGCTTATGATTGCCATCCCAGCTTTTTTAATTTGTCTGAGACCTAATAAATTATGTTACTGATCTTCATTTTAACATTGAATATGTTTCAAGAATGTTTCTTTTAAGTTACATATTTGGGGTTCCACTTTTTAATCCCCTTCCACCTACCCTCTTTCATAGAATAGGTGGGTTGATTTAATTTATGTTAAGTTATGATTGTTGATTGTGTATTTTCCTTCATACTATCCTCTTACTCTTCCTCTGTCACTCCTTCACTCCCCTTTACTTTCACAAAGGAAGCGAATATGGAAAAAGAGGAGACATTTGATCAGCACTTACTAATCTGTTATTGAAGTGGTCAATTCCTACTCTTCTTTCCTTACTTTCCCCCATACTTTCTTACTCTCTTTTTAATTGCTGAAGTTGAAGTTTGATTTGTTGGTGACTGTTCACTTCCACTTTCTATTTCCCCTCTTAAACTTCCTCTCCTGTATGGTACCTGTCTGCTTCCATGTTGACTCTAATGTAGTTCTGTATCAAACTTTTGTGAATAATTTTTGTCCTCTTTAGTGCAGATGAAGTTCATAAACTCCAGTACTTCTTATCATCTTTAGGATCAAATACAAAATGCCATTTGACATTCAAAGACCCCAGTAACCTAGCTCCTTCCTACCTTTCCAGTTTTCTTATGCCTTACTCCCCATTATGTTCTTTTTCATCCAGTGACACTGGCCTTTTGTTTGTACTTTCTCTATCTCCCATGCTTAGAGAGTTCTTCCACCTCAACTTGGCCTGCTGACTTGCCTGGTTTTATTTAAGTGCCAGGTAAAGTCCCATTTTAGTCAGGAAGTCTTTCCCAACTCCTCTTGATTCTAGTACCTTCACTCTGTTAATTACTTCCTATTATAGAGATCTTGTTTGTATAGATTTGTTTGCATGTTATCTCCTCCATTAATTAAATTGCAACCTCCTAGAGGGTAAGGGACTATCTTTTGCCTTTTTGTTTTTAGTGATTAGCACCATGCTTTGTTGTACCTACTAAGCCCTTAATAAATATTTACTGATTAATAGATATATTAGATGCCCATTTTTCTCTTCTAGGATTATACTCAGTTTAGCAGGGAAAGTTATTCTCAGTTGTAAGATCTTTTGCCTTTTGCAATATTATGTTTTTAGACTTCATATTAGTTTCAGCATTATCTTATATGATCTGTTGGTTTCTTGATATTTAAACTCTTCTGGCAGCTTGCAGTGCTTTTGTTTCCCCTTTAACTTTGAAAACTGATTATGGTGATCTTGGATGTTTTCAGCTTAGGTTTCCTTTCATGAGATTTCATGAGATCATGAACATTGGATCCTTACAATTTAAACTTTGCCCTCTTGGTTCTAATATATCTGAGTGATTTCCTTTTATTATTTCTTGAAATATGTCTAGTTTTTTGTTTGTTCATGCTTTTCAGTGAATCTATGATTTTTTAAATTTTCTCCTACCACTTTTTCAGTAGAGTTGATTTTTATGTTAGGTTTCTTACATTTCTTATTTTTTCCAATCTTCTGGTTTTCTAATATCTTTTACTTTAGAGTCCTTTCGTTCCAGTTTTTCCATTCTGTTTTGCAAGGATTTCACTATTAATGTAAGATTTTTAGCCTTCTGTTCCTAAGCTATTTATTTTCTTTTAATTTTTCCCCTTCTGGAATTCTTAGTTCAATTCTAATTTCATTTTTTAGCCCTTGCTTTGATTCTTCTAGACAGTTTTGTAATCCTTATGACCAAGTCATTTATTTCTCTTGAGACTTTCTTGTAGTTGTTGACATTATCTCTCTGCGATTATTTCTTTGGTTTCTCATAACTTCCATTGTATTTCTTTTTCTGTTTACTAATATTTACACCTATAGTTCTCGTGTTCCAGGGCTGGGTTTTGTTTCTTCTATTTCTCTTAGATAGCTTGGATGGGTTTTGTTAGATTCTGTTTCTTTCTGTCCCTTCTGTGAGCTGAATGCTAACGTTGGGGGATGGTTGACTAGCACTAGTATACTTCCTCTCCTTTAGTTCCTTGCTTTTTGTTTGGTAGTCCAGTGTGAGTGCTGTCCATGGCCAGTGGCTAGTAAAACAGTAAGCCCTTAATTATATTTATTCATTGATCTGTTTCTGCTTCTTTACATTGTTCCCAAATAAGAATTAGTTTTATCCTCCTTCAAGGTTGTACTCTTTCCTCAGGAGTTAAATGTACTCTGTCTTCCACTATGTTCCTTCTATTGTTCTCTATGGAGGAATCCAGGTCTCTCTCCCTTTGCAGTGTACCAATGGTCTCTTGCTTTGTCCCCCATTTCAGTTCTGATTGACCAGGGCCATGATCTGATTTCATTACTTGTTGACTTGATCTCATGCTATCTTGGCTTCTTTGGTCCATTCCCTCTCCTGTCTTCCACAGGCTTCTGGCTATCTTTATAGAGTTCTGGACTGGATATAGGAGCTTAGTTTCTATTTGGCTTCATCTTTTTTTGTTTGTTTGTTTGTTTGTTTGTTCTTCAGGCATTTAAGTAAAGTCTGACTCTTCATTACCCTGTGGACCTCTGTCCCTGAGGATTTTTGGCAAAGATAGTATAGTGGTTTGCCATTTCCTTCTCTGTTGGCAAAAAAGTTAAGTGAATTTTGCCCAAGGCCATTCGGAAAGGAAGTGCCTAAGGCTGGATTTGAACTCATATCTTTCTAATTCAAGTTGGGAAACTGGCCTCCTACCACCTTTCATGTCACCATCTTAACTGGAGATAAGTGGCAAACATAATTTTCCATTTTTTTTTTAACTCTTAACTTCTGTGTATTGGCTCATAGGTGGAAGAGTGGTAAGGGTGGGCAATGGGGGTCAAGTGACTTGCCCAGGGTCACATAGCTGGGAAGTGTCTGAGGCCAGATTTGAACCTAGGACCTCCTGTCTCTAGGCCTGACTCTCAATCCACTGAGCTACTCAGCTGCCCCTTTTCCATTTTTTAAAATAGATTTTTATGTCATATCACTCAGATTTCTTGTTTTACTACTCCTCCCAGAGAACCAAAAGAATATTTTTTAAAAAGAGAAAAAATTGTATATAACTAATATATACTTTGAACAACATTCTATGCATCTTTCTATATCCAAGGACCTTTATCTTAAAAAAAAAAAAAAGATTGATAGAGGTGTCCTTATATTTCTCTTATTTAGAGCTATGGAGTTCCTTTATTTTGTAGTGTGCAATTTTACTGAAGCTATCACCTTACTTAGTTTCTTGCTATTTTGTTCAGATTTTCTTTACTCTTTTTTTAATTGGAAAAGTGTCTAATGTGTTTTTTTTTTTTACATTTTCATATTATTAAAAAATATGTCTGCCTCTCTCTGTGCCTGTATGTTAAACTATTTTTGCATCGCTGGTATAAATTTTACTTGGTTATAATTTAAAATAAGTTGAAATTGTGGCCAGGATATGATTTAAATTTTTTGAATTGATATTCATTAATTATAGTGGTCTATAGTTGCTTTTCTTTGATTTGTCCTTTTCTGGTTTGGGTAGAAGGACTATGTTATAATGAATTTAATAAAATGCTTTTTTGTTCTCAATTTTTGAGAATATATGAAGGGTGCTCACACTTGGTTTAGTGTGAAGTCAAATGAGTTATTCCATCTGCATTTTATACCATAATTTTTAGTCTATTTATTAAACATCTGCTATGTGTCAGTCACCATGCTAAGAGATACAAATGCGAAAATACAAAGGCAGTTCCTGCTCTCAAGAAGCTCACCATCTAATGGGGAAGGACTGTACTCTTAAGGAACCCTAAAAAGCAGGGAGGGAAGGGAGCATAGTGAGTGATGAAGAAGTCAGAGAAGTACCAAAACAATAAGATAGATACTCAGCTGAGCCTGAGCTGAACAGGAAAGGGTCAAATTGTATTGAAAAGGCGGAGTACCAAAGCTGGTGGAATCTTGCAGGATGATGAGGTTTTCACAATAATTAGCTTCCTGGGGCATAGTGAAGAAGTCCCAAAGTAGTAGGGTGATCAGAAATGAGATATTTTGAACTGAGCTCTCTCTGAATTAAAGTTTTAGAGCTCCTGACTCCATCTTCAAATCAGAGGGACAACAGATGGTGATGAGATGTGGAATACCAAGGTTGATGAGATCTTCCAGAATGATGAGGTTTTCCAAATAATGAGCTTTCCAGGGCAGTTTTCTGGGCCTTTCTTTAAAAATTTGATAGAATTAATTGTAATTCCGGTTTTCCTTGGTATCTCTTTTAAAGCTAGTTCTGTTTCCTTTAACTGAGATTAGATTATTTACAGTCTGTATTTGATTATCTGTATTTGATTTTTTTGTTGGTTTGAGCATTTTATGTTTTTGAAGGGAATTTTATCTAATCAGTTTTGTGATCAACTTAATTTTCAAATCAAAGGAAGAAAATAAACATTTGTTAAGCACCTCTTAACTGCCAGGCACTATGCTAACCCCGTTAACAATATTATATCATTTTATCTTCACAAAAACTCTTCAAGTAGAGGCTGTTTTTATCCCCATTTTACAGATGAGGAAACTGAGGTAGACATGTTAAATCTCAGGGTCATATAGCTAAAGAGTGTGTATTTGAAATCCAGTCTTGGTGATTCAAAGCCTAGCACTACTCTATTTTTTTGTCATCTGATGACCTTAACTTTTTTTTTTTAATTAAATTTAGCCTTGTTCCTTGTAAGGTTTAAAATTTTTTTTATTTATGTTGTTTTGACAAAGAAGCAATTCCTAGATAAAAATTTTTCTTTTCCATCTTCTCCCCTAGTTGAATCTGGTCTTATAACAAAAACAGTTAAATGTAAAAATTAACACAGTGACCACATTTGACATTATATTCTACTCTTGTTATTCATCTGTCCATTAAGGAGGTATGTTTCATCTATTTTCTAGATTTTGCATTTATTAAGCAACTACAAAGTATAAAATCACTGGGAGTAAAAATACAATAAAAAAGAAGCACATACACAGATCAGTAAATATAGAATTATTTAGAACGGAAAGATCAATTGGCAATGGGAAGCTGGTACTTAAATTGAACCTCTGGATTCTGAGAGTTGGAGGTAAGAAGGGAGTATATTTTTGGCATTAGAGATATCCTGTGCAGTGGCACAAAATGGAGGTATAATGCTCATTTAGGGAGTGGCTAGTAGGCCATTTTGGGGAACAAAGTTGTGGAAAGCACAAAATACAGGCTTAAAAATTTGTAGTTTATTCTAGAGGCAGAGAGTATAAGTTTTTTTGTTTTGTTTTGTTTTGTTTTTTAAGGGAGTGATATATTCAAACCTGTAGTTTAGGAAGATTATTTTGGTGGCGGTGTGGAGAGACTGGAATTAGAGGGACTCAATTGAGGCCCTTATAGTCTAGGTGGCCTATACCTACTCTAGCAAAAATCTAAACATAACAACTGATTGAATAATGATCAAGAAACCAATCAGAAATTAATTACATTAAGTGATTTCAATCCTAGAATGGCACAAAAAGTTAGTTAGAAACCCATTGGCAATAGGAAAAAGGCCTGCCAGAAAATCCAGTACAGGCAAACAAAATGATAGCCTTCCAACAGGCTCAGAGATCAGAGACATCTGTAGCCTTCAAGACCCTGTATTGAGAGGCAGTGAGAGTTAAGTCTCCTTTAGGAACCCTAGGTAGGATAGTCAGAGACATACCACCAGTACTATGGAAAACACAAAGCACTCCAGCAACAATCTCATAGTGGGCAGCATTCATACACAAATACATATACACAAATATAGGGGTTCTGAAGGAGCCTCTAGACTCTAATCTAAGAAACCATATTCCCTGAAGATTCATAGAGGTCCAAGGGGGCTTACCCCTGGGAAGTGGAGCTTGTTTCTGGGACCCAAAGGGAAACCAACCAGGGCTTACTTATCACACCTCATCCAGAAGTGCAGCAGAAGATGGAGTTTGGTTCTAATATAAAGCTCTAATTCAGGAGCAAAGAGACAAGTAAACCAAAAAAGACAGTCCATTATAAAAAAAATTTTAGAGTCAAAAAAATACTCAAAAATCTGAACTAGAAAAAAATGAACTAGAAAAACATAAAAACATCAAGGAGAGAAATGAAGGAAAAAAATATGAGATAAAAAAATGAGATAAATGTGAAATAAAAGCTCTAGCAGCAGGAATCTTGAGGAGACTAAAAAGCTTAGAAAAGAAAGTAAGAAACCTTAGCCAAGTCATGGATTTCTTGAAAATTAGAACAGACCAAACATTAATCAATGTCTCTGTGAGATGTTAAGAAAATTAGAACAAAATAAAAATATTTTTATAATAGTAAATATTTTGTAGTATTATTTGTCTACCAAAAACAAATGACTTGGAAAATAGGTCAGGGAGAGATCTAAGACTTATATCTAAGACTTTCCTTGAAAAAACATGATTTTGAAAAAAGAAATCTTGGATACTATATTTCATGAAATTATATATGAAAACTTTCCAGTCTATTAAAAGCAGAGGACAAGATGGAAATAGAATCTACTGATAAGGAAAAGTCCAAGGAATGGTAGAGCCAAAATCCAGATCTTTCCACATCAAAGGCCAGAAAAAAGGGAATTGGGAGTATGAAAGAACTATAGTCAGTATCATATATAACCTGGTAGCTTCTACTTTAAATAAGATATCTTGGAATAAAAAATTCCCAACAGCAAAGATATAGGTTTGTAACTAAGAATAATTTGCCTTGTAAAGCTTAAATTAATCCTAAAGAGGAAAAAAATGAACTCTTAATTAAACGACTTTTAGACATTTCTGATTTTTTAAAAAGCATCCACCTGTATAATCTGACACTGAGCTGATCTGGTATGAGTATAAAGAGGGAATCTGGCTCTGACAAATGGGAGGAAGAGGGTAATCACATAGTTCTGCAAAATCCAAGAGATTGGGCATTTCTCCATTTGTTGTAACTAATGGTATGTATGGTTTAGTGCTGGCTGGTGAAGAACTTTTGTTTTCTTTGTGTTATAATTGTCAGATCAAAATTAGTACATGAGGCAGAGAACCAATCCGTGCTTTGTTGCATCTCCAGCTCAGTGGCTGCATTGAATGTACAATCATCTGTGGAAGTCATGTACCAACTGTCCTTCCATTTTAGTCTTGGCTTGTAACTTTTCCAAGTTAAATAATTTACTTTCAGCGTGATAACTGACCATGATACTATGTTCATCATCATTGTAAGAGACTGACAGCACCACTGAAAACATTGTGCTTTTTAGCATAGGAGCAAGCAAACAACCCTTCTTCACCCTATTGGTGACTGGGAAAGCATGGAGCTTTCACACAATCGTAATGAACTTCTTTGAACAACCAAATTTTGCAAATCTTTCATGAGCCCTCAACAACTGATGTTATCAAAATCCTTAGGCAGATCAATGAATGTTCTGTTCTTGGCATTTCTCCTGGAGTTATAGGGTAACCAATGCCATAATGACCCTCAGTTTTATTTTTTTATTTAAAAAAATTTTTTTTTAAACCTTTACCTTCCATCTTGGAGTCAATACTAGCTCCAAAGAAGAAGAGTGGTAAGGGTAGGCAGTGGGGGTCAAGTGACTTGCTCTGTGTTTGCTCTGACAGCTGCAGAGTGAAATTGCTAAGTAACTGAAAATACTAGCAACAAGAAAATAGGCAGACATTCTGGATTAGGGCAAACATTAAAGTCATCTTTTGCTTCTAGTATTGGACTAGGAATGGTATTGCCAACCTGTTGGCTCCTGAAATGCAGATGTTGGTAAAGACCCACTTGGGGCACAGATTTAAGATCCCTGCAGATGAATAATTAAATGAAAACTATAATTGTTGATTATAGTTTGCCAGAGTTCCCTGTTAAAGAGCAATGTTATCTTGCTTATTTTTTGGAACTGTCATTTTCTAAATCTTGGGATTAGTTTGGCTAAAGGGGGGAAGAGGATTCTATAAATTATGCAAAGAAAATAATTCCTTTTTGGGACAATATAAGTTTTTTGAAGTGAAGAATTCTTTTGAAATGAAAATAGCTATTTATTTTAGAAGTTTAGATTTGTACAATTTAGATGTTCTTAATATGCAAACCTACCTATAACCTTTCATTATTTTGGTTAAATAGAAAATATTCAGCAGTATCTTAATTTGGAACATTTGCAGAAACCATTATTGTATGAATGCTGATAAAAATAATTTTGCTCACATTTCCTTAGAATTTGTCCCTAATTGTCTGGGTTGACATATTAAATACTGAGCCAAACAACTCAATTCTGACTCCTCAAACTGGTGGTTCTTTCCACTTTGTTTTGTACAGAATTTGTAGAAAATGAGGGCATTCTAGGAATTAGCACTTAAAAGTAAGGTTATGTATGTTATTTGGAAAAAGGAGAGAGTTATTTTCCGTCGAGGCTAAATTGGTTATTTTAAGCACAACTTATTTTAAGCAAATAGAGGGTTCAATTCCATGGGGCATACCCCAAAATAACCGTGATTATAAAAATTAAGAGCATTAGTAAAACAGAAAAAAGAAAGATGATGAAATGATTTTCCCACTTTTATTTCTTCACTCAGTGCCCTTTATCATCTGTTAAATTATTTGCCACAGCTGATTCACCCCCAGTTACAGTTTCTGTTGGTAGCAGGCAGACAACTAAGCTTAATGTTACATTCTTTCTTTTAGTGAAGCTGGGGTTACTTTTTGATAATGTAAAAATATTATCTGCAGTTGCCAAGTGATTTATATATACTTAAATACTGTACTTTTGCTACATGGCTTGAAAATCTAAAATAGATAAGATAGGAACTCAAGACAAAAATGGTAACAGATTTCTGTTTTTTGATAACAGATTTTAATAGGCAAGCTCGTTTCATCCTTTTAAGTCAAAATCAACATGATTGGATTGTAAATGTTGTATATATTTCTCTGGTTAGGATTTAATTTGCAGCAAAATGAAGACTCTTAACATATCCCTTTACACATCTCCACTTTTTTAGAATGCCAGTGTAGTTTTTGAAATAAATGCTTAAAGCTGTGAAATGATTCCTAGGCAGAAGAGTGATAAGGGCTAGGCAATTGGGGTTAAGTGACTTGCCTGGGGTCATACAACTAGGGAATGTCTGAGGCTAGATTTGAACCTAGGACCTCCTATCTCTAGGCCTGGCTCTCAATCCACTGAACCACCCAGCTGCCCCCTTCTTTCTTCTTTTTGCATCACTAATACTCACTGTCCATAAATCTTCTCTTCCCACTGCCAAATCTTTCATTATAAGAAATATAATAAAACAAATTCATACATTGAGGTAGGTAGGTTTTTGCTTCTGTGTTTTCCATCTCTAAAATAGGATTTATGAGAGATTAATTGGTCTGTCCCAAGATACAGTGAAAGACTGTTGGAGCTAAGATTGTATCTCTTGAGATTTTGGTTCCTAGTAACTCTGGTATTTAGGTCATATCTTCTCATCTAGTACAGACTGGTGATATCGGCCTGTAATGTATCTGTTGGGCTACCCTATCTTAACAAAATTAATTTTTCCTGAGAAACTGAGCTTATTTCAGGTGTGTGTGTGTGTGTGTGTGTGTGTGTATGAATAACAAAAATCAGATAAGTATGAAACTGAGAATCTGTCATGTGTAACTTATTTTTACGTGGTATATTACATACAACTTATTTTTTTGATGGTTATATTGAACTTAGCACTGTAGTTAAGATGTTACCCTGCTAATCTTTTAAACTTCCTTCTGATTTTTTCTATTTTAAAAATGTTTCATTAATCCTTTTATTCTTATATTATTGTTACCTCCCATATCTCCCCTTAGCATGCCTCCCCCATATAAAAGCCTTCCTCATAACCATTATAGCAAAAGAATTCCACAAATTGATCATGTTTAAATATATATATCATTCTACACCTCTAGGCTACCATCTCTCTGCCAAAAATTGGGAAACATAATTTGGCATTATTCTGGAGTCCTTAATTGGCCATTTCCTTGGTTAGAGTTCTGAAGTTTCTCAGTGTTTTCATATTACAAAGTTTGCAGTCATAATAAAATTTGTTGTTCTGGTTCTGTTCATTTTTCTCTTTGTCAGTTCATAGAAGGCCACCTAGGTTTAGGTTTCTGTAACCCTCTGTCCCTTTATAATTTTTTATGGCTTAATAATTTTCTATTTCATGCACATGCCATGATTTGTGGTTATTCCTGTATTTCTGGCCCTACACTTTGCTTCCAAATATTTTCTACTATAAAAGATGCTGCTATAAATATATTTGCACACATAGATCTTTTTGCTCTTGTCTTTGATATCTTTTGAGGTATATGCCCAGTAGTAGTAAAGCAGTAAAGGGTATTCACTTTCTTGAATTTGGAAAAAAAGCTCCAAATTGTTCTCCTGAAAAGTTAGATCAGTTCATAACTCTAGGGATAGCTAGGTGGCTCAATGAATTGAGTGCCAGACTAGATACGGGAGATTACGGGAGATCCTGGGCTCAAATCTGACCTTAAGACCTTCTTAGCTATATGATCCTGGGCAAGTCACTTAACCCCAATTGTCTAATTCTTATCACTCTTCTGCCTTGGAATCATTACTTAGTATCAATTCTAAGACAAAAGGTTGGGGTTTAAAAAAATTTAATTGCTCTACCAATTGAACATTAATGTGCTTCTTTCCTCAATTTTTCCAGTAGTTTTCTTTTTTTACTGTCCTTGCCAATTTGATAGATGCATGGTAGAGTCTCATACTTAATCCTGTGGTTGTTGATATCTTGCATTCTTTTTTTGGAAACTACTTGTTAATATATTTTGATTATTGTTTTTTTCTTTGTATCAATTTTTTATATCTCGGATATCAGAATTTTATCAGATGAATTTTCTGAACAGGTTTTTTTTTTTCCAGCATTCTTTTTTGGAAACTACTTGTTAATATATTTTGATTATTGTTTTTTTCTTTGTATCAATTTTTTATATCTTGGATATCAGAATTTTATCAGATGAATTTTCTGAACAGGTTTTTTTTTTCCAGCATTCTTTTTTTGGAAACTACTTGTTAATATATTTTGATTATTGTTTTTTTCTTTGTATCAATTTTTTTATATTTTGGATATCAGAATTTTATCAGATGAATTTTCTGAACAGGTTTTTTTTTTCCAGCTAACCATTTCCTTTCTAATTCTAACTGCGTTTATTTTGTTCAAAGTCTTTCTAATTTTATGTAATTAAAATTCATTATTTTATATCTTGTGATTGTTTCTATCCTTTGGACAAGAATTCTCCCCCCTGGCCTTAGTTCTGAAGGGTCTCTTCCTTCCTGCTCTTCCAATTTATGATACAACCTTTTATGTCTAGGTCTTGTACTTCTGTTTGGAGATTATTGTTGTATAATAAGCTTTAGGTTTGAACCTAAATTATGTTAGACTGCTTTTCAATTTTACCAGAGAGGTCTTAATCCCTGAGTTTATAGAAAAGTCTGTCATGTCAAATTACTGCTGGGTCTTCTGTACCTAATCTGTTCTAACCAGTTTTTTTAATTTTTTTAACCAATACCAAAAAGTTTTGTTGATTACTGGGTTTGTATTATAGTTTGAGATCTAGTACTGCTGGTTCCCCTCCTTTCAAACTTAAAAAAATATTTCCCTTCAGATTCTTGACCTTTTGTTCTTCTAGATGAATTTTAAAAATTATTTTGTCTAATTTCTATAAAATAACTATTTGGTAGTTTGATATGGCACTGATTGTATAGATTAATTTACGTAGCATAGTATAGTTTAACTTTTAGAGGGATATTAGAGAAACTGGTTTCCAATTGTCCAAGTGGATTAAAAAAATACTTTGTGAAGTTAACTTTCCTATTTTTTTTTTGCCCTTACTTCTGTCTTAGAATTGATATTTAAGTATATTAAATATTTATCATTCTCTAAATCTTCATGAAACCCCAATTTTTTCACATTGGATATTAAGCCTATATTTGAACAGTCCATTTTCCCAAGTCTAGCCCATGAGTTTTCAATATGATTTAAATTAGGCAAGTTCCCAGGCCATTGAAACATGTTTACCTCTTAGCACTGTATAAATCTTTTTGTGATATGAGGTGTAACTCAGGATATTCCATCCCCATTTAGGAATTTATATAATTCTGGAACAGTTCTGCTTCTCAGTTCACTGTTATAAATATTAAGTGCCTACTTACTGTAGTAAGTGTTGGGGATACAAAAAGAGGCAAAAGACAGTCTCTGCCCTTGAGGAATTTATAACAGCAGGTAAACAAATATATAAAGTAAGCTATATACAGAATAAATAGGAAATAATTAACAGAGGGAAGGCACTAGAATTATAAGGGATTACAGGAGACTTCCTATAGAAAGTGAGATTTTAATTGGGATTTAAAGGAAATGGGGGAGGGAGAGGTCAGTAATCATAATGCAGGAAGGAGACTGACTATTTCAGGCATAAAGGACAACCAGAGAGATTTCCTGGAGCCAAAAGATGCAGTGTCTCATTCTTGGAATCACCAGGAGGCTAGTGTAACAAAATCAAAGAATTTGTATTGGAGAGTAAAGTAGCAGCATTTTGTGTTGTTCTTGGAGGCAATAGAAAGTCACTGGAGTTTATTGAGTTGGGGGGTGGGGGGTAGGGATGGTGACATAATCAAATTTGTGTTTTGGGAAAATCACTTTGATGGTTGAATGGAGGTGGACAATGGAGGAATGCAAGATACTTGAGGTCAGCTGACTCACCAGCAGGCCATTTTACAAGTCCAGGCTGTACTAGAGTGGTGGTAGTATCACAGGAGAAGTAGGCATTAGTATTTGGGAGATGTTGCAAAGGTGAAATCACCAGGCCTTGGCAATAGCTTGGATATGGGTAGGTGAGAGAAATCCAGGATGACTTAAGATGCAGGGTGGATGGTATTGCTCTCTATAGTAATAGGGAAGGTGGAGGTGTGTGTGTGTGTGGGGAGTGGGGGAGGAATATGGGGAAATAGGTAAGAAATTAAATTTAGGTTTTATGTTAAATGTGAAAATTCTAAAGTAATATTGTGGTTGCTGATTTAAAGATATTATAACAAGTCAAAAATGACTTTTAGTAGCTTTATTTACAAAGAGGTATATAAAGAGTGAAAATGAAAAAGGTAGCTAAAGAGACAGATTTTAACAAGCCTACTTCTTCTCCGGTGAAGTGAGGCTCAGCCCCACAGGGGCTTCCCCATGTCTGGTGGTGTCTTCAGGTAGAGTTCCACCAATGCAGCCTCCTCCAAAGCCACCACAGGAACCAATCTCTCCAGAAGACAGGAAAGGAAGGCTAGGTCCCAAGTCAAAGTCCTTCAACACTGAAGTCCAAAGAAAAAGATCCAGGAGCAGTCCTCCAAGAAGCAGTCAAAGAACCAAAGTCGAAGGTCAAAGGTCCCTAGACAGGAAGTTCAGGACTTTTTATAGTCCTTTTTCTACATCACTTCCTGTCCCTTCCTCCACTTTAGGGGAACCAATTGCAGTATTTTAATTTGCCTACCACTGCCCCTGAGATGCCACCCACCTTATCTATTTATTCATTTACATGCCCACCCATTTATTTATTTATTTGCTTGCTTGTTTGTTTGTTTGTTTAGGAATGTAGCATCTTTACTTTTATTTTTTTACAAAATTTTTCCATAGCTACATGATTCATGTTCTTCTCCCGCCCCCCCCCCCCCCAACTGACTCACATTTCCACTAGATTTTACATGCATCATTGATCAAGACCTATTTCCATATTATGGATAGTTGTACTGAGGTGGTCGTTTAGAGTCTAATATCCCAAATCATATCACCATCAACCCATTTGTTCAAGCAGTTGTTTTTATTCTGTTTGTACTGCCATAGTTCTTCCTCTGAATGTAGATAGCATTCTTTCTCATAAGTCCCTCAGAATTGTTCTGGATCATTGCATTGCTGCTAGTAGAGAAAAATCCATTACATTCAATTTTACCACAGTGTGTCAATTTTTGTATAATGTTCTCCTGGTTCTGCTTTTTCAATTCCTAGATGTCGTTCCAGTTCACATGTCACCCACTTTAGTAAGTGACTGGCAACTCTTTTACTTAGTGTTAAGTAGGGGTGTTTAAGTTTTTGACTGATTAATTTTTTGATTAGATTGATTCATAGACAAAGAAAGCTTAATTCACTCTTCACAAGTATAATGTTTTCTTTTCTGGGGCATATTGAATTTAAGAAGTTTAGTGGACATTGAGGTCAAAATGTTTGAAAGGCAGTTGAAGATGCAAGATTGAGAGTCAGCAGAGAGATTGGGGGAATGAAAGGTAGAATCAATAGCATAAAGATGGTAATTAAGTCCATGTGATATGATGAGATCACCAAGTGAAATAGTATATAGGAAAAAGAGAAGAGGACCCAGGACAGAACCCTGAGGGGGATAACTAAAGTTAGAGGGAATGCTCTAATTGAGGATCTGACAAGAGTCAAAGAAGTAACAGTCATATGAATAGGAGGAAGACTAGGAGAGAACAGTGTCTCCCCACCTCCCCTAACCTAGAGTAAAAGGTATTAAGAGAGAGTGATCAATAATGTCAAATGTTTTAGAGATTAATATAAAACTATTTATCAGAGTTCATTTTATTCTTTCTATAAGGATAAAACTTCACGATTGAACAATCCTTAAAATACTCTTTTGGGTGTATATTTTGTAATGTGATAAAGATCAGATAATATGTTATCTGCACTTGTGACATTGGATTTGGTATAGTCTTGAAGAAAAAAGTGAGTTTCATGAGTAAAAAAATTAACTTAGTTGTGCTGTAGTTCTTATGTTGTTTTGCCCAAGACAAGTGTTCATTGCAGCAATATGGTTTTTTTTCCTCTGAAAGTATTCTCTTATTTTCTGAGAACCACTTGAGCATTTTTACAGTGGTAGTTTGTCTTTTTTTTTTTTTTTTTACTGTTATTTTTTTGTTTAAGACTGTATTTTCCTTTTTGCTTCATGTGACTAATCCTGTTTCATTTGGAGCACATTAATGGACCCTATTGATAAAACTGTGAATTGATTCAGCCTTTTTGGGAAACAGTTTGGAACTATTCTCCAAAAGTTACTGAATTCAGTATACCCTTTAATCCAGCAATAATAGCAGTACTAGATTTATACCTTAAAAAAAACAAAAAAAAAAAACAAAAAAAAACCATTTGTACCAAAATATTTGTGGCTGCTCCTTTTGTGGTGGTAGAGAACTAGAAACTAAGAAGGGTGCCCATTATTTGAGGGATGCTAGAGTAAATTTTGATCAATGAATATGAAGGAATACTGTTTTGTTGTAAGAAATCATGACAGGAATAGCTTCAGAGAAACTGGAGAAGATTTGTATGAAATGGTGCTGTGAAGTGAGCAAAATCAAGAGAGCAATATTTATATAATTACAGTTACACTATAAAGACAAACAGCAAAGCACTTTACATATATTTTCTCATTTGATCCTTACAACCATCTTGTTTTGTCAACTTCAGTATCATAGACTGAAAGAAGTCAAGTGACTTACTCAAAGTCACCTGGCTAGTAACTGTCTGAAGCAGATGGCTTTGAAATGCTTATGCTCTGATTAATATAATAATCAGCTGGCATCATTCAGACTGGTGATGGAGCATACTTACCATCCTGATAAAAGTTGACAAATTCAGGATGCAGAAGGAAAAATCTATTTGGTTGTTTTTTTTGTTTTGTTTTGTTTTTTTGTATGGCTGATAGGGAATTATTTTGCTTGATGGCATATTTGTTACAACATTTCCTTTCTCCTAGGACTTGTGGGAGGGAGAGAAAATGGATTTTTGTTCAGTGGAGAAAAAAAAATTATAAAAAACTGGTTCAATCCAATTTCAAGGCCAGCCTAATGCCAGTAGAAACATCTTTTTGTGACCTTCCCTGTCACAAAATAAAACCACATCAAAATTATTACTTGTCCCAAGTAATTTCCATACCATTTAATGATACAAGGTAGAATTGTGTGTAGATTTTTAAATATATAAACAAACTCCTTGTGTGACAGTGAGATATTACTATATATACTACTATCACTCCTCTCTTCTTCCTCGCAAAAAAGACCCTTTAACATAAAGAGTATAAAACCCCAAGGAACTTGATGACTTTATGAAAAATAGATCACTAATACAAGGCTTTTTAAAAATTCTTTATTGAATCCCTTAATTACATAGTGCTTTCACATTTGTTAATTGTTAGATAATTTGATTCATTCAACAACCATGTGAGGTCTATAATATTATATGTATTATAGGCTCAGAGAATTGAAGTAAGTTGTCCAATTCAGTCAGATAGGTAATAAATAACGAGGGGTTGTCTGTACTAACTATAAATTCAGTAGTTTTTCTAATCTGTTTATATCAGTCTGCTTATATCAACTCTTAATCTAAATCATGATATAAACCACTTGTACAATCTACAGAACATGCAATGTATGACTGGGGGTCATTCAGCAAGGATAATGTGAATCTAGAAGTACTGTTTATGGGAAGTGAGGTTATCCAGTTTTATGTGAATAATGAAATCCATTGGGTTTATGTTCTATATGAAATTGAGTGTGTGTGTGTTAGAGAAAATGAAAATGTATTAAAGGATATATTTGTTTATATAAGATCTATGCAAGTCTAATTTGTATCATGTGCTTGACCTAGCCTTTCAGTGAGGTTATTATTATTATTATTATTATTATTATTATTATTATTATTATTATTATTAAACCCTTACCTTCTGTCTTGGAGTCAATACTGTGTATTGGTTCCAAGGCAGAAGAGTGGTAAGGGCTAGGCAATGGGGATCAAGTGACTTGCCCAGGGTCACACAGCTAGAAGTGTCTGAGGGCAGATTAGAACCTAGTACCTCCTGTCTCTAGCCCTGGCTCTCAATTCACTGACCACCCAGCTGCCCTTGTCTTTATTACTTTCAAGGAAGATAGTACATTTAAAGTTCTATTTAAGCATTCAAAGTACATACTTTACTCTGCACTTTTCTCTGACATCTTTGCCATAGTTTATAAAAAACCTGTGTTAAGAGGGTAAAGGAAATACAGCAATGAAGGCTAGGAAAGTATTTACTAATTTGACTTTGCAATTAAATATTTCTCCTGACACATGTTTAGAACAATGTCAGTGCTAACAATAAAGCTTATCATAACAGCCGCTGGATTCTACCGACAGTAATTCCTCAGGAGATTTAAATACACATTAAATTAAGATAGAAAAAAAAAAAGGTCTGGGCAATAGGTCCAGTGGGTTTATGTAGAGTGTTACATACCTTCTTTGAAAGGGATTGCTTGAGTGCATACCTGTACCTAAAGTGATGTTATTGACCCACCTTCAATAGAAATTTACTTTTCATTTGTTTTTTCATGTAGTAGTAGTGGGTGCAGAGCCATCTACACACATTCATCTTATTTGACTAGGATTGCTGCTTCAGTTTGTTATAGTTAGAGCATGGTAAGTTTAGCCAATCATAGAATAATTGTTAGATGAGCATAAATGTGGCATGGGTAGAACTGAATTGAATTAATACTTTCAGTACCATGTCAATCTAGGATAATATAATGGAACCAAAATTTGATTACTTTTTAGGATCATTTTCAACATACAGAGGATCAGAGTAGAGCCCCCCCCCCTTTTTTTTAAAACCCCTACCTTCTGACTTATCAAAACTATGTATTGGTTCCAATACAGAAGAATGGTAAAGGCATGGCAGTGGTTAAGTGACTTGAAACCAGGGTCTCACAGCTAGGGAAGTGTCAGAGGTCAGATTTGAACCCAGGACCTCCTGTCTCTCAATCCACTGACCCAACTATTTGTCCCCCAGAATACAGTGCCTTGAATGTAGTAGGTGTTTAAATTTTGTTGAATACTAAAAAAGTGATTCAGAATATTTTCTAGTTAGTATTTCATTTCCACAAATACTTGACTCTTAAGTGAGAGGGGCAGATTCAGGTCTTTGGTTTGACCTGTGAAACTTTTATACCAGCATATATTTTTTGTATTCCATGTATCTTCCACATTAGCTTCTTCTTATAGGTACTACTGTTAATGAATTAAAAACCTAGTGTGTGATCCTTTAGTTACATATTTTTAAATATCTTCATAATGAGGTCTGTGGTTGGTTGGTTTGTCATTTTGCTGGAAAAGATATGCGTTTTTTCATTAATTCACCAGTGAGTGGAATTAAGGTGATTTGAAAGGTGATATCTACAAGGGGCAAAAATGTATGGTCTCCAGAAATTAATTCCAAATGATTTTTTAGCAATTTATTTATAAAATAGAGGGAAAGTATAGAAATGAGAAAAAGGGCAGAGTAAGAGATCTAGCTTAATGAGCTAGACCATGTGCTCAAGCCCTGGCTCTATTCAGGCAGGGCCCAAGGGTCAATTAACAAGGGTTTTAGCCATGAGGCCTCCTCCCAGATGAGGTGCTGCAGGGGGGGGGGGGCGCAACCCCCCAGCTAGTACCTCCAAGAAAGCCAGGGAGAAGGGAGTCAGCTTTTTTCACTCACCTAGGTAGTAGTTCTGAGGGAAAATAGAAAGCAGTCCAAGGCCCTCAGCTGGAGCACCTCCAGGGTCAAGTTCAAGGTGAAAGCCCCCTAATAGGAAGTTTTTGCCACTTAAAAAGACAATTCCTTTCATCACTTCCTCCCACCTTATGTGGATGCTAAAGCTTTGCTTAAGACTGCCCAGGGGGCAGTCTGTTGATTCTGATTCATCAGCCATTATCTGTGGGTGGCAGACCTCTCCCACTTAAGGATAAGTAGTATATATACACTTCTGGTGATTAAATCTAAAAATGGGCAGGGGAGAGTTAATCCCATTTTCACATGTCTGAAAAATAGTCCTAAATATAGTGTAGTATATATAGAAAATATTCGGTATTTTGGCATAATAGTAGATATTAAATAAATATTAGATTTATTATTTATTAGATTAGATAATAAACAAATAGTAGATTTTAAATAACAGAAGAAAATGAACTATGATTTAATTATGATTCATTAACCATTTTAATTTTTTTAATAGCACCCTACACTTAAAATTCAGTGCTTGGGACAAACAAGTATACTTTTGTCAGATAGTTATGTTGTAGGCATCATTTCAGAGTACACAGACATAAGAATTAAATACCATAGTTTACAATGCAACATTACATCTGCAACAGTGGATGATGTTTAGGGAGGCTTCATTTGAAATATATGTCTTCCTAAATACACACTAGAAAAGTCAATTTTTGAAGGGTTCATAGCAATATCTAATCATGTATGTTTATGGCTGGTTATTAGATATAGTGTTAAAGTGCTGGATGATGTTTAAATTAGAAAATAATTGAGATTCAAAAGTAAGGATCAACTGACCACTAGTTCATTAAACCTTCTTTATTTTGATATTTGGGCTTTAGTTGAATTACATGGCTATTGACTAGTTAGTGTGCAGTCTGAATTATGTTAATTTATAGATGTACTCATTTTGAGTTTTAGAGAAATCGAGATTAGAAACTAAATATTTAGCTAGAGCTTCCTCAAGTTTTCAGAAGGGCAATTCTACTAATCTTTCATATAACTTTGCAAAAAGGAATATGAATTTTTCACAGGGTAAGTATTATTTAAAGTATTCAGCGGAAAATACAGATTTTAGAGGTATGCAGTTTTGGGGAAAAAATTGTTTCTTTGAAAGATGATTTTGAAATTAACTTTTGCATGCTCTGATTTCAAGACTGTAGGTTTTCAGTGAGTAAAAATTTGTAGCCAAGGTAGATATGTTACTAGAGTACATAATTGAACAAATAATTATTTTCTTATCTACACATATGTTAAACCGTATATTCAAAAATAGGAAGATAGTTTGTTATTTAATACCTTTGCCTTAACCTAGATAGCTTCAAACTCAGGGTGGTTAATCTTAAACCAAAATTGCTTGTAGTAATAAAATACTTCAATATTTTTTAATAAACCTTGTCAGGAAAATGGTAGAAATACATCCCTTGTGATACTAACTGGACAAATTGGCATTGTGGGTAACAGTCCTGTACTTGTTATCAGAAATTAAATATGTCCTAATAGTTTAAAACCTTTATTTAACTTCTCTGATTCTTTTTTCATTTATATTAGTTTCACTAATTTTTTTGGATCAGCATTCTAAAAGCAGTCTCTTTTAACTGTAGTAGAAGGAGGTAGTTATGCATCAAGAGTAGAAAATGTATTTCTGAACTTCCAAAGCCCTCAAATAGTTTGGCAATATGCAGATCTTTTAGCTAATCTAAAAAATAATGTATTTTCCATTTTTTCCTTAGTTGCTCGTGCACATTTATATAATTATTGTTGTTTATAATTTCACATACTCCTCTTAATTTCAGAGCTATAAATATTTGACTTAAATGTTATCAAGTATGGGCAACTATGTGGCTCAGTGGGTATATTACCAGGCCTAGAGACAGGAGGTCCTGGGTTCAAACATAACTTCAGAAACTTCCTAGCTGTGTGACTAGGCAAGTCACTTAATTCCAATTGCCTAGTCCAGTGATAGGCAAATTTACTGCCCGCTGGCCAGATGCGCCCCCTGAAATGTCTATCTGGCCACAGGACTTTATTCCTAATCTGAAGAATACAATGATTAGGATACAATACAATGAATCTTCAAAAGAGTTGCCTTAGAAACAAGACTGACAGATGAGCATTTCCTTTCCTTTGCCCCACCCCCACCCCCCTTTAAAAAATTTGCCCATCACTGGCCTAGGCTTTACTGTTCTGCTTTGGAAATGATATTTAATATTGATTCTAAGACAGAAGGGTAAAGGTGTTTTTTTTTTTTTAACCCTTAACTTCTGTGTATTGTCTCATAGGTGGAAGATTGGTAAGGGTAGGCAATGGGGGTCAAGTGACTTGCCCAGGGTCACACAGCTGGGAAGTGTCTGAGGCCGGATTTGAACCTAGGACCTCCTGTCTCTAGGCCTGGCTCTCAATCCACTGAGCTACCCAGCTGCCCCCCTTGTTGTTTTTTAAAATGTGATCAGGTGCCTACAGTGTTCAATACTTGCATGTGGAGTTATGGAGCTTAATGCTTCATTTAAAGGAAAAATGCTTTCTGAAGTTGCTTTTTTGGTCCACCAAAAAAAAGGAGTATCTTCACTATAGCCATTAGAGTCTCCATGATCCCTTTGAAAATACCTATTTTTAACTACCATAGTCCTTAATAGCAATTGGTTATAGCAAACATCTTTGATTACTACTGACTTGCATAAAGGTCACTAACTTAAGATATCATCTTTAAAGGTTCTACCCATTATTTTTAAACTCAGTTCACCATTGTGGTAGTTAGATTCCAAAGAAACTGGAATAGGAGGATGAGGAAATAGAGTTGGTGATAACTAAATGGGAGAGGACAAGATGAATTTTGAAAATTGAGCAATTCTTGGTACCAATTAGCCCTACTTTCCTAATAAGTATTGTCAGAAATAAGAACTTTCTTTTTAGGTTAAATCCATACAAAGTCAACCATCACCCTCACTCTTCAATTCCAGTTTTATTGGTTCTATTGTTAATATCTTTGCAGGAATTAATTATTAAAAGTAAGGAATGTTTGAATACTGTTTCCACTATACTTGAAAGTAAAAAAGAATATTGAGTCTCAAATTCTCTCACCCTCTTCTTCCTCCCCTCCCCCTTTATGTAATCTGATATAGATTTTACATGTGCAATGACGTAAAACATTTTTCCATATTAATTATTTTGTGGGAGGAAACTAAAAAAAAATATTTAGAAAGTGAAAAAAGTTTGGCTTTGGTCTGGATTCAGGCTCAGTTCTTTTTCTCTGAAAGGAGATAGCATTTTTTTATCCCCAGACTTTTGAGATAGTTTTGGATCATTGTATTGCTGAGAATAGCTGTTATTCATATTTGTTCCTTGTAAAGTATTCCTGTCACTGTACAATGTTCTCCTGGTTCTGCTTATTTCACTCAGCTTCAGTTCATTTAAATCTTCCCAGGTTTTTTTGAATTCCTCCTGCTTGTCATTTTTTATTGTGCAACATTATTCCATTACAATCACATCCCATAACTTATTTAGCCATTCACCAATTGGTGGCTATCCCCTCACTTTCCAAATCTTTGTTCCCCTTAAAAGAGTTGCTTTAAATATTTTTGTGCATATCCCTCCACCCCAATTTTTTTTCTTAATATTTGGGATACAAATGGTAAAGGTATTGCTAGGTCGGAAGTCATGCCTTTTGGACATAGGGCCAAATTGCTCTCTTGAATAATTGAATCAGAGTACAAACCTCCTAACAATGCATTCCTGTCCCAGCTTTCTCATAATTCCCTCCAAATTTTGTCTTTTTTTTCCTTTTCTGTCCTGCCCTAATTTCCAATCTGATAGCTGTGGGGTGGTACTTCAGAGTTGTTTTAATTTGCATTTCTCTTGCATGACTATAGAGAGCTTTTATTACTTTTTTTGAGAACTACTTGTTCTTATCCTTTGACCATTTATCAATTTCCCAATTACTTGTATTCTTATACATTTGACTTATTTCTCTATGTATTTGAGAAATGAGGACTTTATGAGGAGATATATAAAAATTTTTTTGCACCATTATGATTATTGTGTATTACTTTCCATCCTCTTTATCCCTATTTAGTTTCTGACCTCCACCTCCCCCAATTTGCACTCTTTTCTATCATCCCCACTCCTTTTTCTTATCCCCTTCCCCTTTTATTTTCCTATAGGGTAAGATAGCTTTCTATACCCAATTGATTGCTATGTTCTTCCCTGATTAAGCCCATTCTGAAAAAAGTAAGGTCCAGCAACTCTCTACCTTACTTCTCCCATCTTCCCCTTTAGTGTGAATGTTCTTTCTTGGCCTTTTTTATGCACAATAATTTATGCTCTTCTCTTTTCCCCTTCCCTCTCCTCCCAATGCATTCCTTTTTCCTTTACCTTAATTTAATTTTTTTAAATCATCCCATCATATTCATCTCACACCTTTGCCTTCTGTCTATGTATACTCCTAACTGCCCTAATAATGACAAAAGTTTTTTGGTGTTTCAAGAATCATCTCCACAGTTGGGATATACATAATTTAACCTTATTTGTTTGTTTGTTTCTAAACCCTTACCTTCCATCTAGAATCAATACTGTGTCTTGGTTCTAAGGCAGAAGAGTGGTAAGGGTGAGGCAATGGGGGTCAAGTGACTTGCCCAGGGTCACATAATTTAACCTTTTGATTTCCTTTCCTGTCTACCTTTTTATGATTCTCTTGAGTCTTGTAGTTGAGAGTCAGATTTTCCTTTCAACCCTGGTCTTTTCATCAGGAATGTTTCAAAGTCCCCATTTCATTGAATATCCATTTTTTCCTCCTGAAGGATTATGCTTAATTTTGTTAGGTGATTTTTAGTTGAAATCCTAGTTCTTTTGCCTTCTGGAATATTATATTCCAGGCCCTCTGATCCTTTAATGTAGAAGCTGGAAAGTGTTGTAATCTTGAGTGTGGCTCCACGATATTTGAATTGTTTCTTTTTGACTGCTTGCAGTATTTTCTCCTTGACTTGGGAATTTGGGAATTTTGTTATAATATTTCTGGATCTTATTTTTTTGAGATCTATTTCAGGAGGTGATAAGTGGATTCTTTTCATTGCTATTTTGTCCTGTGGCTCTAGAATATCAGGACAGTTTTCCTTGATAAATTCTTGAAAGATGAACTCTAAGCTCTTTTTTTGATCATGATTTTTAAGTTTTTCAATAATTCTTAAATGATCTCTCCTGGATACATTTTCTAGTTGTTTTCCCCATGAAAACATTCTTTTTCACATTCTTAATACCTTTTCATTCTTTTGACTTTGATTGTTTCATAATGTCTCATGGAGTCAACTTCTACTTGGCCCAATTCTAGTTTTTAAGCCTTGATTTTTCTTGAGTTGTTTGTGCCTTCTTTTCCATTTGGCCAATTCTACTTTGTAAAGAGTTCTTTTCCTCAGTTAATTTAATTTAATTTAATTTAATTTAATTTAATTTAGGATTAATTCTGTCTTTCAAGAAGTTTTTCTCTTTAGAGTGCTTTTTTGGACATCTTTTGACCTATTCTGATTTTTAAGATATTAATTTCTTCACTATTTTTTTATGCTTCTTTTATTCAGCTGTTGATTCTTTTTTCATAATTTTGCTATATCACTCTTGTTTCTTCCCATATTTTTCTTCCACCAATTATCAGATTTTTAAAATCCTTTTTGACCCTCCTCCATTAATTCTTTTTGAAGTGGAATGCAATTTATTTCTTGGCGACTAATCCTCTCCCAGCCTGTGCTGTGGTCAAGAACTCTTTAATCCCTTGGAACTGTGACTAAGGTCCCTTACTCCCCAGTGACTGCAAGTGCTAGTATATGCTGGTGCTCCTCCTCACCCTGTCACTAAACCCCAGGATTTCAACCTTCTTCATTATTTGGGAAATACCATCTGAGTCTGGCATCCAGAATTAACAAAGGGATCCATGTAATCTCCTTTTGAGCCATTGTCCAACCCTCCCCCAACCCCACCCCCTACACACACTATCTGTGGCTGAGAGTTCCTGAAGACTTGGCTACTGCTTCAGTTGCCCTAGCCTGTTTCCTTGCTGGGCCTGCCCTGGTAGGCTGTACTTCACATCCATCCCATTGCTCTCATCCTGACTTTCTAATTTTTGGAAGATTTAACAATTATTTCACCATGTCTTTTTGTGGGTCATGCTGCCTCTGTGTAAATAGAATATTGTACTCTTGGAGTTCATCTTCCAGAATCCCTTTCCCTTGTCCCCACATTATGTGCTTACTTTGTATGGATAAAGTTGTGTAACTCCGCCCTCTCTCTCTTTCTTCTCCTGCATACTTGGCTGGGAAAGCTGGCTTTTTTTAGGCTTTTGTCTTTTTATTCCTTTATTTCAAATAATTATTAAGAAATCTTATAAAATATAATACTTAGAATATTGGATATTAATTTTTACACTTACATTGCTCAGAATTAGTTTTGAGGCATTATGTCATAGCATTTTGAAGGGTAATTTGGTAAAAATCAGATGCTCCCTGTACCTCTTCTTCCATCTTGACTCTTACTTTACTTTTAAAAAATGTTTTGAAAGTAATATTTTTTTCCCACATATACAGTTAAAAAGATGCGAAATCTTAACATGGAATTTTTTATTGGAGTTAATAAGGTCCAATTCAAATTTTGCCACCTCATTAGCATTTAATTTTTACCATGCATATAGCATTTTTATATTGCCTTCTTTTTAGCTACCATATTTTATTCTGTGTCATAGAATGAATATTGATAACATGTACCTGTTTTATCCTTACTATTAGATGGTTACTTTTCTAGGGCAAATGGCAATCTTAAGCATCTATATTCCATAGTGGATAATGTGATAATTAGATTAAGTCTACACTGCCCATCTTTAGATTTAATCACCAAAGGTGAGAACACCTAATTCTGGGAGGTCCTTGACCCACTTGTGCTAGAGTGGGTGACAAATCAGAATCAACTGACTGCCCCCTAGGCGGTACTATGAGAATTATCTATTGTGATTGGACATGAAAATTAGGAAGGAGGCACAGTAATTGACTCATAAGCAACCTCTTTAAAAAGGGGGATTTGAGTAAGTGAGAGGTCTTCTGAGGAAGAGAGCCTCTGGTGATGGACCTCTTCTGGTTCATGGAGGAGTGTTGGAATGCTGAGACCCAGGTGAGACTTCTTTAAATATCGTCTTTGAATTCCATGTGGTGAGTTTAAAGACTGACTGAATCTTCCTGAACTTCTTGAAATTTATTTTAGTAGACTTTGTGAATGAAGTTTGCTCCATTCACCTCCGGGCCTCTGGCCCTCTGAGGGTTAATTACTTACTAGGTTAGATTCTTATTTCTTCATTTCCTCTCTCTCTCTCTCTCTCTCTCTCTCTCTCTCTCTCTCTCTCTCTCTCTCTCTCTCTCTCTCTCTCCTTAATTGTAAATAAACTTCCATAAAAGTCAATTTTGACTTGAGATTATTCTTAATTGAGGATTAATAATAGTTCAATCCTCTAGTGACCATCTTTTAATATATTGAACCCATAAAACCCTCTCTCCCCCCCTTACAATACTTAATAAATAATTGCTAAATAAATGTGTATACTTTTCCAACAACGTTGCTGCTAATTCAGGGGTGTAAGGGGGTAATAGTACTTAAACTTGTGCCAAGATATATTTGTTGACTTTTTGGGGTGTTGTGAAAGGAAATTCTCTTTGTCTATTCTGAATTTATTCTGAGTCTATTCTGAATAAAGGGAATCCTTTATTCTCTTTTGCCTAGTTGGAGTTAAAACTTTGGTTAACAATAACTTAGTACTTCTAGATTTTTGAGGACAGGATTAACTCTCCTTTGTTTACTTTTGAATTAATCAACAAAACAAAAGTGAATACACCCATACTTAACCCTAAAGTAAGGGAAACTGCTTACCTCCAAAAGGAAGTCACCCCTACCTTAAATGGGGGGAAGTCTGCAACCCTTCTGCTAAACTGGGTGATAACTCAGAAATGTGTGAATCCAAACTGGGTGACAACTCAGAAATGTGTGAATCCTAGAAGGAACACTACCCCAGGGCAGAGCTGGACAATTTGGAAACAGATTGGCCCCTGTGAAGAGAGGGGCAGGAACAGGAAACCACCATAAAAGCCACGAAATCCTTGGGCTGGGGCAGTGAAGTTGAGATACATGGAGTGTCTCCTGGAGATAGTCTTCAAGGGAACTTCACTGGAGCCTGCATTATGAATTGTGGCTGACTCCTTGACTACTTCATTGGGTGAGTGAAAAGGGCTGACTCTTCCTAGATTCCTAAGAGACTAGCTTCCATCTTGGAGGAGACCTTGAAGTTACTCACTACCAACCCTCCTGACAGAGGACTAGTATAGGTATTTTCTCTTTCACATTTCTCTACTTTATTATTTCCCTTCTAATTTGGTAAATAAACTTCCGACTTGAGATATAATAACTTTAAGTTAATAATTTAAGTCCAACCACTAAATTTAACCATTATAGTGTGTATATATTATCTCATTTGATCTCACATCAGAAGTAGAGGTTATTATTATACTTATTTTATAGATGAGAAGAACCTCTGTACTAGCCCTGAGAGTAGGGACAGGTACCATTTGATAGCTCTGTTACTAACCATTAGCCAGTTCTAGGTCAGATTTCCAGGGTGGGGAGAGGTGTGGTCAGGATCATGTGACACAGCAACTCTACTTGTATGAGGAACAAGTCCCAGAAACATTGCTGTGTTGCTCTGAGAATAAGAGCAAAGCAAAGACTCAGTTGTAACCTTTAGCCCACCACAAAAACCTGTAATAGAATAAACCAGGGCAGAAGACTGAAACTAATGGTGGAGCCAGCAATTTTTTTAAAAAAATCAAATAAAGCCAGCAAAGAAAAAATTGGGAAAAGAAATAAGAACTATGCAAGAAAAAAATGAAAGGCTAACACACTTGTTAAAATAGTTATGAAAAATGCTGAAAAAAATAACTCCTTAAAATCAGAATTGGTCAAACCATGAAAGTATAAAACCTCACCGAAGACAGAAACTAGAAAAGTAGAGTTGGCCAAATGGAAGTTAAATAACTTCATGAGATATCAAGAAACCATAGAACAAAGTCAAAAGATTGGGGGTGGGGAGAATAGAAGAAAATGTGAAATATCCTTTAAAAAAAAAGACTGCTGACCTAGAAAATAGATCAAAGAGAAATAATTTAAGAATCATTGGACTACCTGAAAGCTATGAATAATAACAATAAAAAAAAGAGATTGAATATATTTCTAGAAATTATTAAGGTCAAACCAAAATGCCCAGATTTCTTTGAACCAGAAAACAGCATAAAAATTGAATCTACTGGTCACTACCTAAAAGAAGTACCAAGATGAAAACTCCCAGGAATATTATAGCCAAAATCCAGAACTCCTAGTTCAAGGAAAAAAATACTACAAGTACTCAGGAAAAAAAATTTTTTTGAAAGAACTTTATATGAACTTCTAATGAAAAGATCAGAGCTGAATAGAAAATTTGACACTCAAATACAGGACTCAAAGAGGAAATATAAACAAATATTTCAAAGAGAAACCATAATGGACTAAATAAAAGGTTAAATTATATTACTCTATGGGAAGATGATCCATTTAACTCTTAAACTCATTATTAGGGTATTTAGTCTACTTAGAAGGCATGAATGTGAATTATTTTGTTGGGATAATTTTTAAAAAATGGAAGCATGAGAGAGATACAGCAGAAGGGAGAGAGAATGGGGGAAATTATCTCATATAACATGTATGCAAGGGAGAATTTTTAAACTAGAGGGGAAAATGAAGCCGACTGGGCAACACTTGAACCTACCTCTTTCTCTCCCTCCTTTCTTCCCTCCCACTTCATATCTTACCCACTAAGGAATTAAGAGGGGATAGGACTAAATGAAAGGGGAGAGAGGTGATAAGAGGGAGGATGTGTAGGGGTCAGTGTGAATCTTGAAAGGGTGACAGGTTAAAAAAAGTATAACAGAATAGGATGGAGGAGAATACATAGCAAATGTGAATGAGATTAATTTACCCATGAAATGGAAGAGGATAGAATGGATGAGAAACTAGAATCCAACAATACATTATTTACAAGACACATACTTGAAAACAGAAAGATAAACGTGGGATTTTAAAAAAGGAGAAGCTAGAATAGACTCTATGCTTCAGTTGAAGTGTCTGAGGCATATTTTGAATTTCATTTTCAGGGTTCTATTCCCTGTGGCCACCTCTGTGATAGCCTTCATTATATACAGTGTGTGCTTTGAACAAGGATTGATAGATGATCATCTAAGGAAAATTCTTTAATTGTATAACCATTCATGCTACTTTAAATCCCTACAGAACACAGATCATGTTACCAATCTTACCATATTTTCCTGTGCTTTATAAATTCATTTTTCAGATCCATCCAAAATGCCTAATGTGTAATAAATTAACTTGAATTTTTGATCCTTTGCCTATTAAAATTAAATTGTTATAACTTTTAAACTGATTATTATGGTATAGAATAATGGATATTTTAGAATAAATTATAATTCTATTTTATTGTATTTCTTTTACTTTCTTAAACAGACTCAGAATATTAGAATTGGGAAGAACCTTTGAGGTCAACTAATACTGTCTTTTTTATAACATAGATAGAGTTTCTACATTATCATTCATTATTCATATCTATATTATCATTGAATACTTTTATAGCTAACTATTTTTTCATATAAGCTATTTCATTTTTAATACTCTTACTAAATTTTCCCTCAGATTCAAAATGAAGTTAACCTTTACCTGAGTTCAAATCCTGCCTCAGGCATTTATTAGCTGTGTGACCCTGGGCATGTCACTTAAACTCTCTGAGCTTCATTTCCTTCATTTAAATGAGTTGCTTTGATGGTTTTGTTCATTTGGAAATAACACAGAACTACTAAAGTAGTCAGAAAAAACAAGTCTTTAATTAGGAAAGAGATAGGTCCAGTAATCAACCACTATTACAGCCAAGTGCTAAAAACTACACAGAGTCAACACCCTGGGACTCTCGGGACATATCCTGGGAGATGATTCTCCCCAAGAACAATAAAATTTGGGAGACATATATAATTTGGGGAACTAAGGACAGGGAAGTATGATTGATTGACATTACCATGGCTACTAAGAAATGAGAAGTCCAAAGACAGCATTATCAGGAAAGGACTGATGCTTCACAATGGATACAAAAGGGAAGGGTCCAGCCAAGGCCTGGGCTATCTGGGAGAGGACTTTTATATAATGGGAGAAACTACTGGGTCAAAAGCATGATTAGGTCTATAGTCCCACCTGGACTGGGATCCTTAAATACCTTAAAGTCCATTATTCAGTCTGAAAGGGCTGAATCTGGGTCTTCCCTCAGGGTGTTTTCAGGGGACTAGGGCAGATTTGGGGTCTTTGGATTTCAAGTTGACAGTTTCTAAGATCTCTTCCAGCTCTAAATTTATGATTCCATTACCTTTTTAGATTTCTTTTTTTTTTTTTTTTTAAACCCTTGTACTTCTGTGTATTGTCTCATAGGTGGAAGATTGGTAAGGGTGGGCAGTGGGGGTCAAGTGACTTGCCCAGGGTCACACAGCTGGGAAGTGGCTGAGGCCGGGTTTGAACCTAGGACCTCCTGTCTCTAGGCCTGACTCTCACTCCACTGAGCTACCCAGCTGCCCCCTCCATTACCTTTTTTTTTTCCATATTTTTTTTTAATTTTTTTCCAAACATTTATTAATATTCATTTTTAACATGGTTACATGATTCATGCTCCTCCTTTCCCCTTCACCCCCCGCACTCCCCCCACCCATGGCCGACGCACATTTCCACTAGTTTTGTCATATGTCCTTGATCAAGACCAATTTCCAAATTGTTGGTAGTTGCATTGGTGTGGTAGTTTCGAGTCCACACCCTCAATCATGTCCACCCCGACCCATGTGTTCAAGCATCTGTTTTTCTTATATGTTTCCTCTCCTGCAGTCCTTCCTCTGAATGTGGGTAGCGTTCTTTACCATAAATCCCTCAGAGCTGTCCTGGGTCATTGTATTGCTGCTGGTACAGAGGTTCATTACATTCAATTTTACCATAGTATATCAGTCTCTGTGTACAGAGTTCTTCTGGCTCTGCTCCTTTCGCTCTGCATCTGTTCCCGGAGGTCTTTCCAGTTCACGTGGAATTCCTCCAGTTTATTATTCCTTTTAGCACAATAGTATTCCATCACCAGCATATACCACAATTTGTTCAGCCATTCCCCAATTGAAGGACATACCCTCTTTTTCCAATTTGTTGCCACCACAAAAAGCGCAGCTATAAATATTTTCGTACAAGTCTGTTTATATATGATCTCTTTGGGGTACAAACCCAGCAATGGTATGGCTGGATCAAAGGGCAGGCATTCTTTTATAGCCCTTTGAGCATGATTCCAAATTGCCAGCCAGAATGGCTGGATCAGTTCACAACTCCACCAGCAATGCATTAATGTTCCAATTTTGCCACATCCCCTCCAACATTCATTACTCTCCCCTGCTATCATTTTAGCCAATCTGCTAGGTGTGAGGTGGTACCTCAGAGTTGTTTTGATTTGCATTTCTCTAATTATTAGAGATTTAGAACACTTTCTCATGTGCTTATTGATACTTTTGATTTCTTTCCAATACCTTTTTTTTTTTTTTTTTTTTAAACCCTTACCTTCCGTCTTGGAGTCAATACTGTATATTGGCTCCAAGGCAGAAGAGTGGTAAGGGTAGGCAATGGGGGTCAAGTGACTTGCCCAGGGTCACACAGCTGGGAAGTGTCTGAGGCCAGATTTGAACCTAGGACCTCCCGTCTCTAGGCCTGGCTCTCAATCCACTGAGCTACCCAGCTGCCCCCTCCAATACCTTTTTAATAAATTTAATCTATTAACCATGAGTCCTTATTGGAAAACAATGAACAAATCTTTTCTTTTTTTGTGTTGTACAGTATACCTATTTGAACAGACATTTTAGGGAAAGAAGTAGACATTTACTATGTGTCAGTTAGAGTGCTAAGTAAGCCAAATTGTTATGATAAAAAATAATAAAGGCTGATATAATACTATATATTAGTATTTTAATTAAAGCCATGCTGATAGATAAAGTTGGACCACGGGAAATGTAGTTTGATAATGTCCATAGAAAATACATATATATACTTAAAGATGACATCTCCCAAATTTCACTTTTACAATTCACAGCTCCAAGGAACCATGAAAATTAGGGAACTTATACTACTTAGGGAACTGAGGATGGGAGAGCATAGGGAATGTAGGGAGCTGGAGTGCCACATATGGTTCTATAGAATGGGGGTGAGAATATGGGAATGGGAAATTAAAGCACTTACACCTCTGATGTTCAGCAGTCCATACTTTAATCCACTAACTCCACCAAAGGCTACAGCAGTGAAGTTGTAGTTTTTTTTTTTTAAACCCTTACCTTCCCTCTTGGAATTGATACTGTGTATTGGTTCCAAGGCAGAAGAGAGGTAAGGGCTAGGCAATGGGGGTTAAGTGACTTGCCTAGAGTCACACAGCTAGGAAGTGTCTGAGACCAGATTCAACCCAGGATTTTCCGTCTCTGGACCTGACTCAATCCACTGAGCTACCTAGCTGCTGTTACAGGTTTTACCTGTGGGGAAAGTCAAACCCACCTAGCATAAGAAATTACACAGTCACAAAAATAGATTCTGGGAAATGGTATCTTCTTAGAATTTTGGGAAACTCCTTATTTTCCTTTAGCAGTAATCAGCCAGATACCTGGGACATTGTCCTTGATTAGCTCAGCCTCCCTGTCTCAAAATTTGCCCTTTCCCGATTGATTGTACTCTTTGCCTGACCTTGTACTAAAGAGCCTAGGACCTCCCGTCTCTAGGCCTGACTCAATTCAGTATTTAATTATCCCTTAAGTCAGCTCTCATAAATATCTCATTTGTCTTTAAGTCATAAACATTCTGATTTTTTAAAAGATGAGAACATAGTCTGTAAACTATAGTCCAGTGAACTTCACTTTTTTGGAAAATTTAAGAGAAGATAAAGAAATGGTTTGTCATGAATAACTTCATATTCTTAGATTTTAGCAAAATATTTTATGGGATCAATTTTCAACCAGAAGAAACCTCAGAGGTTATCTAGTCCCAAGTAACAAAAAAATTGTGATGCCATCAAAATAAATAAGGATATGGCAAAGATGTTTGGATTTGATGAGTTTGATTTGGGTTATGTTGAAGTTGAGGTTCCAGTAAGATATCCAGGTGAAGATGAATATTGATAACATGTACATGTACATACACATTCACATTGCATTTACACACTATTCTTTACTTTTCATTTCTACCTTCCAAGTCCATAATATGGGTTATGTGTAAATTTGTGTAAAGGAGAGGGAGGGAGGGAGGAAAAGAGGGAATCTTGCTGTATAACTGTGGAGTGATCTTTTTAGTTTGGTATCTATTAAATACTTCCAGTCATGTGTCACATTTAGATATATTTAGGTTTGATGTTGGGAAAAACTACTTAATGATCAGAATTATCGAAAAGTGGCATGAGCTGCCTTGGGATTTGGTGGGTTCTCCTTTCTTTTGAGGTTCTTTAAGAAGAGATGCTGGATGACCACTTGTCGGATATATCATAGTTGGCATTCTTTTTTGTTCCTTTTGAACTAGATGGCCCCTGAGATTCTATAATTCTGTATTTAATGGAAAGGGTTATGGGGTTCTGAAATTATTATATTCCTGGGTCAGCTAAGGAAATACTATATTAATACACAATGACTTTAGAAATAACTTTCAGAACTGTGAAATTACTTTGTGTATTGAGTGATATTGTGAAATCACTTGCTGACATATGCCTGGGACAAATCCAAAAATTCTGCCAGTTTTCAAATCCTGGCACATGAGCTGTAACTTTTGCATGGGAATTCTAAGCCATTCATACTCTTAGGGATTTTTGAAACTGGATTGAGCTTATCCACTTCCTCCCAGTCAAAGCTTTTAAATGACTTTCCTTTCTGTATGTATTAGATGCCTATTTGATGCAAATATCTAGTCACTTTCCCCTTTGACCTTATAACTCCATAGGAATTTTCATAGTCTCCCCCTCGTATCATAGCACAGAAGATTTTTTCAGGTAGAGTAGAATAAGTTGTTTAAAGTGTGGTCCATTTACCCCGTAAGTTATGTGGCATTACTCAGGACCAGAATATCTTTGGGTGGATGAAGTTGGATATGATAGAATATTTTAAAAGGAAAAAAAGCACAACCTTTTATTCAGAACAGTCAAGGCAAAGAGTTGATAGATTCTGATTGTAAATGTGTGATCAGAAAAGAAGTAAAAATAGAAAAAGATCCAAGAAATTGAGTCAGATACCAGAAAGTATCCAGAGTTGGAGAGGTTTGACCTACTGAGTACTGTCTGGTCCTCAAATACTCTTTCCTTATTGGTTTTTTATCTCAGGATTCTTTTCCTAAGGAGAAGTTTAGTCATGGGATCATAAGTAACTGGCTGCTGTTTGGATCTAAAACCCTGTTATATTCCTATTGGGGATAAGAATTTGGGTGGAGGAGATATATACTTATTTTGTTTTAGGTTTAGCTGGCCACAGAAAAATATGTTTTTCTCCTTAGATTCTGGCAAGAAAACTGGTTTATTAGAAAAACATCTGGTGTTGGCTGGATTTGGAGGAGCAGTATAATAAATGTCAATAAAAAGTACTTAATGGGAGTTAATTTGTTTGTAAACTTACAACTTCAAAGTTTTTTCTTAAATATGAGAAATGAGATTTTAAATGGCCACTGAAATATAGATGTAAGGCTCTTGACCTTTGCAACTTGGAGCCTCACTACATTTCTCTGTAAGCTTTAAATCCAAATACCAAATTACCTTTTCAGGTGTTGATGTGGTTTAAGTTACTTTTAATAAGCAGGTTAGTAAGAAACATGCTATTTGCCACACTGTGAATGTGAACTCCCCTATCCCTTATTATTCTGTAATAATTCTGAAAGATTTTATAGCTATTCTGTTCTGATATTGCGTAATTTGTGCCCCCTCCCCCTCCAAGCTATAATCTTTCTCTGTTTTGGGTCTGTGCCTCTTAACCCACATTGATATTCTTCTCCTGTTTGGGAGCTGTGCCTCTTTACCCACACTGGGTCAAGAAAACACATTGTGTATCTGCAGGGCCAACCTTGGGCCTCATAGTAGCACACCGGGTCCAGTATATCTGCTTATTGGTCTAAAAACCCCTACGGGTGCTAGGAAACCCTCTGTGAAACCTAATACTGCATGAAGAATATACATTCTGAATATTCACTGTGGGTTAAAAAAAAATCCTATGTCTTGGGCCAAATGAGTGATAATGGTCAAGTTAATTCTGTCAACTCCCATTGTACTTATGACCTCACTTCAATGCTATAAAATGAGGATGATCTCAAGGCTTGAGATCTTCGATTGCTAACTGGAATCTGGCTTTATTATGAGACCAGCCCTCTCTCAATAAACCTATTTCTTTTTGGATTGGAGACTTTTATTTTTGGTGTCTCAGCTAATAAATTTCCACTGCAACAAGTTGGGTAGTCACTGTTAAAAGAGAACAAGACAGGCTCAGTTCCATTACAATGAAATGCAAATGATTTGTTTCTATTTTATTTTAGTGGTATTTTTGTCTTAAGCCCATGAACCCTTTTTCAATTTAAGATTACAAAATAAACCATTTATGTTGAAATATAGTTATCAGAATTAAAAAAAGATAATTTATAAATCTTAAATTAAGAGTGCTTGCTCAAAAGACTAGAAGTTACAGATGAATTGCATTGGTAGAAAGAGTTTATACTTTTTGAGTTGTCCACTCATGTTACTTAGAACACATTGGAACTCTTCCCCATCCTTCAACAAAACCACTTTTTTTAAATTAGCTTCATTTTGCCTATTAAACCCTTTGCCCTCACTCCCATTAATCTCTCTTTCAGAATGGAAAGATTGTCATAAAAACATTTTAAAATAAATTTTATTTCTGTGTTCTCACAAGTTACTTTGCCCTTTGCTTTATAAGCTATAAAATGTAGCTTTTGTGCAGATCTTCTAAAGCTAGTCAAGGTTACTTCATCAACCAATAAAAAATTAATTGGGACCTACTAAATATACTAATCAATTTCCTAAATATTGAGGATACAAAAAGAATTTTAAAAGCCCAGCTCCTATTCTCAAGGAGTTTACAATCTTGTAGAGGAGATAATATGTAAACAAATATATATAAAGCAATATGTACAGGATAAATAGAAAATAGTTAACAAAGGGAAATCACAAGAGGAGTTAGAAGTTTCCCATAGAAGGTAAGATTTTCTTTGGGATTTAAAAGTTCAGGAAGGTCTGTGGTTGGTGAGAGGGGAGAGTGTTCAATGCATGGGGAAAATAGCCTGAGAAAATGAGAGGAACCAGAAGATTTGGTTTTTTTCTTTCCTTTTTAAAATTAGATTGACCAGTACTCTGTCAATTTTATTTATTTTTTCAAAGTATCAGCTTCTAGTCTTATTTATTAATCCAGTAGTTCTTTTACTTTGTTTTATTGATTTCTCCTTTGATTTTTATGATCTCTAATTTAGTTTTTAACTGAGGATTTTTAATTTGTTCCCTTTCTAGTTTTCTGATTTGCATACCCACTTCATTGATCTTTGCCCTCCTTAATTTGTTAATATATGCACTCAGGGATATAAATTTCCTCCTGAGTACTGCTTTAGCTGCATCCCACAGATTTTGGTAGGATGTCTCATTGTCATTCTCTTCAATGAAGTTATTTTTTTTTTTTAACCCTTAACTTCTGTGTGTTGGCTTATAGGTGGAAGAATGGTAAGGGTGGGCAATGGGGGTCAAGTGACTTGCCCAGGGTCATACAGCTGGGAAGTGTCTGAGGCCAGATTTGAACCTAGGACCTCCCGTCTCTAGACCTGCCTCTCAATCCACTGAGCTACCCAGCTGCCCCCCTTTAATGAAGTTATTGTTTCTATGATTTGTTCTTTAACTAACTGATTTTGGAGAATCATATTATTTAATTTCCAATTAGTTTTTGGTTTGCCTGTCCATCTGCCCTTACTGATTATTATTTTTATTGCATTATGATCTGAAAAGGTTACATTTATTATTTCTGCTCTTTTGCATTTGTTTGTCATGTTTCTATGCCCTATTACATGGTCAGTCTTTGTGAATGTACCATGTGTAGCTGAAAAGAAGGTGTATTCCTTTTTGTCCCTATTTATTTTTCTCCACATCTATTAACTCTAATTTTTCTAGGATTTCATTCACCTCTCATCTCTTTCTTATTTTTTTTTTTTGTTTTATTTATCTAGATCTGATAGAGGAATATTTAGATCTCCCACTAGTATAGTTTTACTATTTCCTCCTTGAGCTCTGCCAGTTTCTCCTTTAGAAATTTGGATGGTATACCATTTGGTGCATACATGTGTTGAGTATTGTTATTTCCTCATTGTCTCTACTTCCTTTTATCAGGATGTAATTACCTATCTCTTTTAATCATCTATTTTTACTTTGGCTTTGTCAGAAATCATGATTGCCACTCCTACCCTTTTTTCCCTCAGTTGAAGCCCAGTAGATTTTGCTCCAGCCATTCACCTTTACCCTGTGTATGTCCACCTCCCTCATGTGTATTTCTCGTAGACAACATATGGTAGGATTTTGTTTTCTACTCCACTTTGCTCTTTGCTTCTGTTTTATGAGTAATCCCATTCATCCCATTCACATTCAGAGTTATAATTATCAGCTGTGTATTCCCCAACATTTTGGTATCTTCTAGTTCTACCCCTTCTTCTTATGCTATTTCCTTTTAAATCAGTGGTTTGTTTTAAATCAGACCCCCTTGTCCCTTGGTTTACTTCTCTTTCCACCCCCTCCCTTTTTATTCCCCTCTTATTATTTTTTAAGGCCTAATTAATTCCCTCCCCCCACCCCCTTCTTCCCTTCCCTTTATGAACTCACTACTCCACTGGCCCCCTTGGTTTATGCCTTCTAACTTTATCCACAGGGTTAGTTAGAATTAGATATCCCAATGGACCTAGCTACTCTTCCCTCTCAGGATTAATTATGCTAAGAGTAAGGTTAAGTATTTCCTTTTAATGCTCTCTTCCTCTCCTTATAATAGTATACATCCCCTCCCCTTCCCATGCCCTTTTTAATGTGGTATAGATTATCGTATTTTTCTTATTCCTTCAAGTTTATCTTGGTGCCATCTTCTTTTTCCCACCCCCACTTTTATTTACCCTATATCATCTTAGACTATTTAGTACTCCAACCTCTCCCTATGACATTCTTCTAATTACTATAATAGTGAATACAATTTTTTAGAATTACACATAACATTTCTCCATATAGGAATACAAATAATTTGATCTTATTGAAGCCTTTGAAGAAGGAAATTTCAAGATAAAATTTTCTTTCTTTCCCCTCTCTTATTTACCTTTTTATGTTTCTCTTGGCTTTTGTGGTTGGATATCAAACTTTCCATTTAGTCCTGGTCTTTTCTGTGCAAATACTTGGAAATCTTCTATCTTGTTGAGTGCCCATACTTTCCCCTGGAACTTGGTTGTAGACCCAATTCTCTTGCCTTTCTGAATATCATTTTTCAAACCTCAAGGTCTTGTAGTGTGGAAGGCTGTTAGATCCTGTGTAATCCTGATTGGTATTCCTTGATATCTAAATTGTCTCTTTCTGGCTTTTCTCCTTAACTTGGAAGCTTTTGAATTTGGCAGTTACTTTCCTGGGGGTTGTCTTCTGAGGATTTAGTGTAGAGGGTGTTTTATGGGCTCTTTCAATGTCTATTTTGCCCTCTTATTCAAGGACATTGGGGCAGTTTTCTTGAATAATTTCTTGTAGTATGATATCTAGATTTCAACTTTTCTCTGATATTTTTCCAGAAGACCAATAATTCTAAAATTGTCTCTTCTAGACCTGTTTTCTTGATCTGTCATCTTCTTATTGAGATATTTCATGTTTCCTTTTATTTTGTCAGTCTTTTTAACTTTGCTTTATTAATTCTTGCTGTCTTGTGAGATCATTGGCTTCTACTTGCCCATTTCTAGCCTTTAAAGATTGGTTTTCGGCTATAATCTTTTGGTTTTCCTTTTCACTCTGGTCTATCTGGCTTTTCATGGCTTCCAACTGGTCATTTCTGGTCTTCAATTTGCTTATCATTTCATTTTATTTCTGAACCTCAATTTCCAATTGTGAAATTCTGCCTTTTAAACTGTTATTTTCTTTTTGAACTATTTCCCACTTTTCTTGCCAGATCTCTTCCATCTTTCTCATGATGTCAGATTGGAACTCTTCAAGAGCGTATGACCAATTTTCATTTTTTTGGCAAGGTTTGGATTTCTTTATTTTTTATTTTTATTTTTTTGTTTTGTTTTGTTTTTTAAACACTTAACTTCTGTGTATTGACTCCTAGGTAGAAGAGTGGTAAGGGTGGGCAATGGGGGTCAAGTGACTTGCCCAGGGTCACATAGCTAGGAAGTGTCTGAAGCTAGGTTTGGATGTCTTTAATTGTTTGTCCTCCTCTGCTTTCTGGATTTTTTCTGTGCAAAAGTTATGTGTTAGAGGTTTTTTCCTTGGTCTTTTTGGTGATTATTTCTTGGGCCTTGACTTGTCATCATTATGCTGGTTTTTCTTTCTCAGCCAGAAGTCTGAGTGAGGCAGGCAGACTCTGTGTATAGAGCTAAGGAACAGTTTTTGCCTGAGGCTGTTTTGTGAGTTTCCTGGCTTCTACTCTCTGCTAGGCCTTTGCTATCCACATCCCCTCTCAGCTTCACTCCTGCACCCAAGGTGTGCACTCCCCAGCCTCCTGGGGTCTCTAGTCTAGCTGTTCTCAGGGTAAGCCCCCCAGTGGTCTTAGTCAGCTGCCCAGAGCCAGGAAATTGGCCCATGCTTTCTTCTCCACCTGAGGTTTGCCCCTGAGTCTCAGTGTGCTGAGCTGCTTCCACTATCTGCTGCCTCTCTCAGCTCCACGCCTGTGCCCAACGTCTGAGCTCTCTATCCTCCTGGGGTCTCACGTCTTGCTGCTCTCAGGGGCATGCTCCTGGTAGTCCCAGTTAGCTACCATGAAGCTTGATTTTGTTCGCCCGCCCGCCCCCCCCCCCCCCCCAACTCTGGTACTGTGGGTGGGGGAGGGTTGTTCAGCTTGAGTCTTAATGTTAGCTATTTCCCCACTTTATAGGGTGGAAATGCCCAAATCCCACATACCTTCAATATTGGGCCCTATTGTGGGGTCCCTTCTTTCATCTGGATTTTTTTTTTTTTTTTTTTTTTTTTTTTTTTTTTTGTCCTTTGTAGGTATGCTGGTGGCCCTGTTCTACTGTGCAGCCATCTTAACCCAGAAGTGTTAAAATAATTTCTATGTTAACATAGCAGAGTTTCTGAAAGTTGTTGAACTTTACATTCTTTTTTCCTCACAGATGTTCTCAAACAATGATGAAGCTGTCATCAATAAAAAGCTTCCCAAAGAACTACTGTTAAGGTAAGTATGTGAAATTTGAATTCTTTTATTTCTGTTTTGCAGCAATGCCTATTATAGAGAATTGTTGCTATCTATCTGAATAGTCTTATTGCTTGTTATACTACTGCTGCTGCTGCTTTTGTTTTCAATAGCAGATTTACATTGCGAATTGAATTAATTCTGGTCAAGTCAGATATCCCATTCCCCTCCCTCCCCCAATAACATCATTTATTTTTATATATATATATATATATCTTGTTTTTTAAGCCCTTACCTTCAGTCTTGGAGTCAGTAATTTGTATTGGCTCCAGGGCAAAAGAGTGGTAAGGGTAGGCAATGGGGGTCAAGTGACTTGCCCAGGGTCACACAGCTGGGAAGTGTCTGAGGCCAGATTTGAATCTAGGACCTCCCATCTCTAGACCTGGCTTTCAATCCACTGAGCCACGCAGCTGCCCCCTTATTTTATATATTTTTAAAAGGGCTTTTTTGCCTCTAAATTACATGTTGGTATAATTTTAAATAATCATTTTCTGTCATTTTGTGATCCATATTCTCTGTCTCTCTCACCTCTCCTCTTTCCCCAACATAGAAGGTAATATGGTATAGATTGCACATGTGTTATTACACAATACCTATTTCCATGTACATGATGTTGTGAAAGAAGATGCATATTGCTTACACAAGCAAAATTCATGGAGGAAATAAAGAATGGCATGCTTCAGTTTGCATTCAGACTGTCAGTTCCTTCTATAGCAGTAGATAGCTGGAATCAAAGTATTTATTAAATATCTTATTATATACTTGGCACTATGGTAAGGACCAAGGTTATAGAGAAATGCAAATATAGTTGTTCTCAAGGAGCACACCTTTTTTAAATAGGAAAAGTGGTTCATTAATTCATTTTTTTTTTATTTTAAACCCTTAACTTCTGTGTATTGACTTATAGGTGGAAGAGTGGTAAGGGTAGGCAATGGGGGTCAAGTGACTTGCCCAGGGTCACACAGCTGGGAAGTGTCTTAGGCCAGATTTGAACCTAGGAGCTCCCGTCTCTAGGCCTGGCTCTCAATCCACTGAGCTACCCAGCTGCCCCCTCATTAATTCATTTTTTAATGTATAGAAGAAAAGGAACAAAAGTTCAGAAGGAAACACAAACAGGCCAACTCTGAATGCATCATGATGACTTTGTTGTTATTCAGTTTTCAGGCATGTCTGACTCTTCTTGGTTTTGGAGGAGTAGAGATAGAAATGAGGAGACACATGAATATTGGTTTAAAAATAGAAAAACTGAAGAACATCAGTTATTTGAGGAAGAATTAACCATTTGACAAGGCCTACTAGAAAGCAATTGGGCAATTAGGGTTTGTTCTACAATAAACTCAGTGGATATGCCACTTAAATATTTAAGAAGATATTAAAAAAATTAAAATGATTCAGATCCAGGTACCTTTCATAGGTATGGGTAAGACATGACTTTGTAACCACTAAAGTATAAAAATAAACACAAAAAACAAAATGGTTTTCATTTTAGGAGTGAATTTGTAAAAAAGAGACTTTGTCATATGGGATTTCTATATTTTCTCTTGGACTAATTTGGTTCTAGGTCAGCTAGGTGGTATGTATAATAGACAGATTATGGCCTTATACACTTAATAACTGTGAAACCCTGGGTAATCACTTATCCCTTTTTGCCTCTTAATTCCTCATCTGTAAAAATATGCTAGGGAAGAGATGGTAAACAATTCTAATATTTTCTAATATCTTTGCCAAGAAAATCTCAAACAAGAACAATTTTTGTTGCCTGAATAATGAGTTAGGAGGGATCACAGCATGGAAGGAAAAAAATTAGGCACTTTTTTAAGGGCAAAATTGGATTTCATTTTTTCAAACCCATACCGTCCATCTAAGAAGAGATACTGAGTATTGATCCAAGGCAATGGGGGTTGTGACTTACCCAGGGTCATGCAGCTAGGAAATGCTTGAAGCCAGTTTTGAAATCAGGACTTTTCATCTCTAACATTACAGTTTTATATTATTTATGTTATTATCATATTGCTCTTACTTTGTATAATGTTTGCCTGCTTCTGCTTATTTGACTTTAAATCAGATCATATAAGTTTGTCAGGTTTTTCTGAAACATTTTCTTCATTATTTCTTATAGGAAATATACACAGTCATATACTACAGTTTTTAGTTCAGCCATTCCCCACTTGATGAGCATTCTCTCAATTTCCAATTTTTGCCTCCAAAAAAACAACTGCTAGATCTTTTTCCCTTTTCTTTTTTCCTTTTTCTTTTGTTTCTTTGAGATAGAGACTTAATAGTAGTATTGCTGGATCAAATGGTATGCACAGTTTCATATCCCTTTGGACAGAATTCCAAATTGTTCTCCAGGATGGTTGGAATAGTTCACAATTCTATTAGAAGTGGATTAATAAATTAGTAAATAGTGGATTAGTAAAAATTAAACAAATCTAAGACATCAAATATGTATTTCTAAAGATTCCTTTAAGCTCCACACACAGTATATTTCATGTATACTTGTTTATGTATATAAGGCAGGCATGTTTAGGTTATTACTACCTAACCTACCCATAACAATTTAAATACTCTACAAATGATTACCCTAGAAAAATTCCATTTTTCTTTTTACTTTTACTAGTGTAGGTATTAAATTTATGGTTGGACTAAATATGAGAGAATGTGGTCCCCGATTTAAAAAAATAATTAATATTTCTCAAGTCAAAATGACTCTTTAGCAGCTTTATTTACAAAAAGAGACTAAAGTGAAAGTAGAGAAATGTGAAAGAGGGTAGAGTAAATATCTAACCTAACACACTAAATATTTTCCCTGGTCCCTGGCTCAAACCAGGCAGGGCTAATTAGCCCTCAGCCAAAGGACCCTCAACTAGAGGGCCCAAGACAGGGAAGGCCTCTCAGGAACCTAATCTCTACAGAAGCCAGGAACGGAGTCAGCTTTTCACTCACCCAAGCAGTGACTCCAAAAGGAGTCCAAGAGCTTTCTTACCAGAGTTTCTGATCCTCCACACTCCAGATTCAGCCCAAACGCCTGCCTTCCTTCCTTCCTTCCTTCCTTCCTTCCTTCCTTCCTTCCTTCCTCTTTCTCTCTCTCTCTCTTTCTCTCTCTCTCTCCCCTTCTTTCCCTTACCTTCAGTCTTGAAACCAATACTGTGTATTGGTTCCAAAGCAGAAGAATGGGGTTCAAGTGACATCAAAGCTGTCACAAAGCTGGGAAGTGTCTGAGGCCAAATTTGAACCTAGGACCTCCTGTCCCAAGGCCTGGCTCTCAATCCACTGAGCCACCTAGCAGCCCCCTCTTTTTTCCCCTTTAAACCCTTTCTTTCAATCTTCAATTTCTTTCTTTCAATGGGGATCAATACCATGTATCAGTTTCAAGGCAGAAGAGCTGCTCCCTTAAAGTCCTTTCTGATGTCACTTACTGTCCCTTCCTCCACTTTAGGGGACCAATTGCAGTCTTTAAATTTGCTTAGCACTGCCCAGGGGGTATAAACCACTTTAGTAAGTGGTTTGTGGACTTCCCATACTTAATGGGTGTCTTCCCTTTTTATTGATTAAATTTATAAGTAAGAAGGGGAGAGTTAATCCCATCTTCATACTAGAGATTTCACTCTTACCTCCCTTTGCTTCTTTCTTGCTGTTGCTGATGATACTTAACAGGACCTTTATCTCATTGCAGATATTTAGTAGGCAACAGGGACTGTCATTGTCTGGGGAGATGGTAGAAAATTTCTTCATGCTTTTTTGCTTACACATCACCATAAAACAAATGGTTGTTGGCAGGAGGAGATGGGGGAAATATATCATTTTCCTGTTCCCTCTTTCCAAGCCCAGTGAAAATCCCAAGAGAGAAGGTGAGAAAGAGAATATTGTACTACTGTTGTTTCTCACCCCATTTGTTTTCATCACTCTTAGTTTACCCCGGCTTCAGTTTTCAGTAAAAGGAGAAAAAGCAAGGGAAAGGAAGATAAATCAAGGGAAAAGAGGATAAATTATGTCCCATGGAAGAATAGAAAGTGAGGGAGGGTCATTACTATCTAATATTGGTAGCTATCCCCCTTTTTTCTTAATTTTTCCCTTTGCCCTACCTCTGCCATGTGTCTTTCTAGCTTCTTATTTCAGAACCCTTCCTTCAGTTTTTTTTAATCTGCCATATTATAACTATGCATTCATTTCTCCAGAGAAATCTTTTTCTATCTTGTGATTATGATTTTGTACAATATTACTAGTATATACTAAAAGTACACCACAAGCTAAGTAGGGTTGTTTGGGGTTGCCCTAGAAAATAAATGACTGTATAATATTGTTTCTATAGGAAAAATATTTATTTATGAATGGCTTAAAAATAAAATTCCTTTCACTAATATTTTTGGGACAAAAGACATGTTCATAATTTTGAATTCTGCTAAAAGGATTAGAGACTGCCTTTATTTAAATAGTCAAAGCAAAAATGAGTTTTTCCTATGAAATTTCAGCTGGCATATTATTAAAGTTTTTAGGATTTTCGAACTTTTTGTTACAAGTTCCCCCAAAAGATCGTTTTTTCCCCTTAAGTATTGTTTAAATTATATGACAGCACTTGATAGACTACATTCTACAGCACTGTATCCAATTATTTGACACCATATGTTAATTATACAGCCAGAAAATCCTGCTTTTGAAAGTATACTACTCCACTGTTTGTTATGTGGTAAAGATTAGGCATTACCAGTGAATTAAAGCAAGTGTTCTGCTTTTGGCTTACTGTCAAATTATTTTCTTAATTCTTTGCCCATCCTTTTTGATTATTAACAAAGTTAATAAGTAATGATTTTGAGAGCGGAATTCACCGTTTGTATACCATGAAATTCACTTAGTACAGATTAGCATTGTACATCAGTGTTCAGAGGACAAAGAATCTTATGTCTTTGGCTAGTACCAATGTATATTTGCATTATTTCTAATGCTTGTCTTCTGAGGATGGTATTGATACCTCCAGAAAAGTCAAGAGAGATGTAATTGATCCCATGCATACTCCTTAGTTGTGGGAGTTGTCATGTTTTCAAGATGAAATTCCTCTCATGAGGGGAATTATTATTCATAAGAAACTGACAGTGCCTTTTCATTTTCTCTACAATTAACTAGGGTTCTTTTGGCATTAGTGTTGTGGTAAACATAGGGGGGGTGGGTAGGATCCACCATTTTTTTAATATTAGGAAGAAAATGTAGATGGGTTGTTTGTATGCTTTTGTGGTAAGGGAGGGTATAGTCAGGAAATTTTAGGTTCTAGTCCTACTTTTGATACATAATGTTCTAGGCAGTTCTTTGAATATAAAATACTGAACTGATTATAACACACAGTAGTAGAAAGGTTCCTTCTCTGAAGGTTGAACACTAGAGGTGTTGGACTATGGTAGTAGTCACATGTGGCCTGCAAAACTCCTGAGGCAAAATTAGAAAAAAATATAATTTGGAGATTTTTAACAAAATAGTGTTGATTTGTGGTTTTCTAAATTAGTAATTAAATCAGATAATCTAGAATAATAGTTCATAAATGATCTGATAAAATATAGAGTACTGTTGGGTTTACTAACTTTCCCTTTTCTATAGTAGACAGCTGTTCCAGTGTCACTTCTCATTTTAATTATTTGACTCTGTCCCAACTTTTGGTAGTAGATCCACTAAATGGCCTGATTTTCTTAAAAATTAAAATGCTTATAAGTGATCCAGGTATCATGATTAATTAATATCATATGATTAAATAATTTGATTAGCTAGATTTTATTTGGTTAGGATCCTCAGCAATATAGGACACAGTTAAGAAGCAAGAAGATAAAAAAATACAACAGAGCATCTGAGCTTCCCTAATTGAAATCACAAAATTAGTGCATTGCATACCAGTTAATAGTACTCTTCAGCATGAATTGTTGAGGAGCATCTCTGACTCTTGCTCAGATCATATGATTCAAAAGCATTTATTAAACTCTTCTCAAATGCCAGGAATGGTGCAGTTATAAATACCTAAGTTAGACAGTCCTTGTCCTCTAGGAGCTTTTGTTTTAAGATCATAAAACATATATTGGATGATCATGACCAGAGAGGTTTTTGGTATGAAAAGTCATAGGAATGGTGAATGAAATTATAGGGGATCACTTAAAATTTACAGAATCAATACCCATATTATATATATATATAGCTATCAAAGTATAGCTATCAAAGAAAGTAGGAGAGAAAATACCTAACAGCAAAGGAGATAAAAGCATAATTTTGTTTTATGGTTTGGAGCTGGGTAGTGGTTTTTTTCCATTCTACAGGAGATTAGAAACAGTGAAAAAGAAAGGGAATATGGTTGCTACTAGAATGAAGTATGCTGATATCAATCAGAGTGATAGCAAGAAGTGGGAAAGAAAATTATTTTGAAAAATAAATGAAGAAAGAAGGAGGAAAGGGAGTTTAAATGAGTATTTCAAGTGTGTACCAAACATGGTACGAAAAGGGTTGAGAAGAGTACCTACCCTACACATGAACCTCATTTTCATCTTAATTGAAAAAATGGTTGAAGACATACACCCACACACAAAATTCAAAGGGAATTAGGCAGAAACTGGAATATGGGAGATGGGGATTAAAAGGGTGGGCAGATTCAAAGAGGATTTAGCCATAAGAAAAACAAGCTTCCCCTTTCAGTTGTAGAATAAAAAGGAAAGAAAGAGTAAATAACCCTGGATAAGGAATGGGCAAGGTGAAGGATGAAAACAGATTACATCAAATATTCAGGTAACTAGTATTGAGCATACTTCTTTCTCATTCTCCTCTTTTTTGTGTGCAAAGAGGGGCATGTGGGTGGGAAAAGGAAAAAAATTCTAGAAGCTAGGATAGAAGAAAATTGTTAATAGCAGTTAATAATCATAACTGTGAACCTGAATGGGGTGAACTCACCTATAAAATGAAGGAGGGTAGCAGAATGGATTTGAAAGTAGAATACAATAGCATGCTATTTACAAGAAATATACTAGAAACAAAAACATTTTCATAGAGTTAGAATGAGAGACCAGGACAATGTCTAATATGCTTCAGATGAACTTGGGAAAACAGTAGTAGTGGTCATGATCTCAGAAAGACAGTAGTAAAAGTAGACTTAATTTTAAAAGACATAAATAAGTAAACTATGTTATGTTTAATGGGAAAGATAATGAATTAATCTCTTAACACCTATGTGCTGGGTGGCATTGCATCTAAATAATTAGTAGAAAAAGTTAATTGACTTATGGAAAGTATTGAATAGACAGTAAAACTCTTAATTGAGGGTTTCAATGTATCCACTCCACATCTGGACAAATCCAACAAATATAAACAGTAAATAAGAACTTGAATATAAAAATTTGAGGTATACTATCTCTGGTGATTACTGAATGGAAATAAAAGGGAGACCCACATTTCTGACTTGTGCATTATACTTTTTTTCAATTGAGTAAATATTTATTAATCATTAGAGTGACCTTTAATGTGGAGTGAGTACTACATATAGTAACACAATTAAAACTTTTTTTTCCCCTTTTTATTCTACTTCCATTCCTCTCATACCTGGTCCTGCCTCTTATACCATCATATTAAAACAATAACAAAAACTTCAACCAAATTAAGTCCTTTGAAGTAGCATATTTTTTCTTCATCTACATCATATCTGATGACAAATAATGTTGAATTTGTGTGTATTTGTGGATGTGGGTACATGCATAACAGCACTTGCAACCTTAGTCATGTAGGTATAGTCCAATTTTGTGATTTCATCAGTGCGAGGAACTGTTGGTATGGAAGGTCACACTACTATACTATACTATAGTATAGCAAATAAGGTTTAAAATGTCACTGCCATGTTAATATTAAAAATAACCTTGAAGATAACAGCAGAAGGCACCGAACAATACAACATCAGTTCTTTTCTTCAGTTTCTTCATCTCTAAGATGAAGAAAGTTATCCAAAGATTCATGAAGCACAAAATGGAAATAAGAATAAGAAAAATGGAAATAAGAATAAGTTTTACAGTTAGTAAAATTTGAATTTCTATTATGTATTTACAAAGGCCTACTAATATTAACATTTATATAGCACCAGGTCAGCTAAGTGGTGTGGCACTGAGCTTGGAAAGACTCATTTTCCTGAGTTCAAATTTGACCTCAGACACTTAGCAGTTGTGGTGGGACCCTAGGCAAGTCACTTAACATTGTTTGCCTCAATTCTTCATCTATAAGGTAAGCTGGAGAAGGAAATGGCAGGCCCTCCACAATCTTTGCAAAGAAAACACCAAATAGGCTTACAAAGACTTGGACACAACTGAAATGATTGAATAACTATAGCACTTATTGTATCAGACACTTTACTAAGTGCATTACAGTTATATCATTTAATCCTCACAACAACCAATGTTAAGTAGGTATTATAACTATCTTCGTTTTACAGATGAGGAAACATACAAACAGTAAGTGATTCTGCCAAGGGTCACATAGTTGGTAAGTTTCTAAGCCAAGAGTTGTGTTTAGATCTTCCTTATTTCAAATCTGGTTCTTGATCTACTGGTCCTAACTCCTTAATGTTCCTCCAGCTATATTTAAAATCTCACTGTGCTCATCCCTGCCAAATGAATGCTTTATTTAATAATACCTTATTAATAAATCTTTGCAGGAGCCCAGAGATAAAAGAAATAATTCTCTTCATTAATTATTTTAGAGAATATTGTATGGAGCTTTCATTTACTTTACTTTGTTATTTCTGTAGGTAGCTTGTTTATTTGCATATAGTACATGACACTTTAAAAAAAATTGACCTTGGCTATGGCATAAAAAACCTCGTAGATTGAGTTAACCCATAATATTTTGACATATTTTTTACCAGTGATCATAAATAAAAATCATTCAATAAAGAGCCCTTGAAGAAGGGATTAAAACATAATTAGAGAATGAATAACTTAATCTGGAATAATTGATGGGTCAAAGAATGAATCATGGAAACAATCTTTTCAAAGAGTATTTTATATCTATAAATACTATAATCAAAAAAGAGAAAAAGCAGATTAATAAATTGGATATATAACTCCCACCCCCCAAAAAAACTAGTGTTAGAAAACAACACAATTTAAAATTCTAACCAAATGTTAGAATCAAGGAAGACATTAACAAAATTGAAAGCAAAAAGATTGGATTAGTGAAACTATAAAACAAATAAGCCATTGGCCTATTTATTTATTAAGAGGACAACCAAATTGTCAACATAAAAAAATGGGAAAATTCATTAAAAAAGCAAATTATAATAAATTTTTTGTTAAATTATACCCATCAAATAGCATTTATTAAGCACCTGCTATATTCTAGGCACTATGCTTAACCACTAAATAGTTAAGAAAAAATAAAATGTTATTACTCCATTTAACAAACATTTATTTTCTCCTTACTCTCCCATAATTGAATTTAAAAAAATAAATTTAAAAAAATAAAACTTATAACAAAGAAGTGTAGTCAAGCAAAGCAAATTCCATTCCTTGGCATATTTTCTGCAGGTACTTCAGTTGTATGCTTCATTTTAGTCCTCTACAATTTGTCAGTCATTAAACATTTATTAAGTGGGGGCAGCTGGGTAGCTCAGTGAATTGAGAGGCAGGCCTAGAGACAGGAGGTCCTAGGTTCAAATCCGGCCTCAGACACTTCCCAGCTATGTCACCCTGGGCAGGTCACTTGACCCCCATTGGCCTACCCTTACCACTCTTCCACCTAGGAGCCAATACACAGAAGTTAAGGGTTTAAAAAAAAAAAAACCCATTTATTAAGTGCTTACTTTGTGCCAGGTACTGTACTAAGTACTGGGAATACAAAGAAAGGCAAAAATACAGTTCCTTCTCTTAAGGAGCTCATAGTGTAATGGAGGCAATAACACACCAACAATCATAAACAGAGTAAATATATCTTATTCTTATTTTTTCTTGTAGTCCTGATTTAGCAGATGTCATTTTCTTATATCACCTTTATTGTTTTGATTAATGTGAGGTGAAACTTCAGAGATTCTCATTTGCATTCCTCTAGTAATGATTTGGTTCATTTTTTGATGATGATATGATGATGGATGCCTTTCTTTGAAAACTGCCTATTTTAATTTATTTTTAAAATTTTATTTTTTCCCCAATTATATGTAAAAACAGTTTCCACCATTTATCAAAGTATATTGAGTGTTTTTTTTTTTTAATTTTTTTTTAAACTCTTGTACTTCGGTGTATTGTCTCATAGGTGGAAGATTGGTAAGGGTGGGCAATGGGGGTCAAGTGACCTGCCCAGGGTCACACAGCTGGGAAGTGGCTGAGGCCGCGTTTGAACCTAGGACCTCTTGTAGTATATTGAGTTTTGAATTCTCTCCTTTCTCTCAACCCCTCTTCCCCCTTTAAGATGGTAAGCAATCTCATACAGATTTTACATCTGCAGTCACATAAAACTTTTCTCCACATTAATCCTTTTGTGGAAGGAAATTCAAATAGAAAAAAATGAGAAAGTAAAAAAAGTTTACATTGGCCTGGATTCAAACTCAGTTTTGTCTGAAAGAAAATAGTATTTTTTTTTTACCATGTGTCCTTTGTGATAGTTTTAGATCATTGTATTGCCAAGAATATAGCTTTTATTCACAGTTGTTCATTATAAAGTATTCCTGTTGCTGTACAATATTCTCCTGGTTCTACTTATTTTATTCTGCTTCAGTTTGTGTAAGTCTTTCTAGGTTTTTCTGAGTTCCTCCTGCTTGTCATTTCTTATAGCACAATAGTATTTATATACCATAACTTAATTTGCCATTCCCCAATTGATGGATATTTTCCAAAATTTTCCAAATCTTACTCCCCACCCCAAGAGCTGCTTTAAACATTCTTGTTCATATAAGTCCTTCCCTTTTGTTTTTTTTCTTTTAACTCTTTGGAATACAAACCTAGTATTGGTATTGCTGGGTCAAAGAGTATTACTGGAAAACTGCCTATTCTTATCATTTGATTTGTCTATTATTACAGAATACTTTAATACAAATTTTAATCAGTTGCATATAAATGCTGGATATGAGAGCCTTATCAGAGAAATTATTTTTCCCCAGATACCTTTTTACCTCATTATTTTAACCATATTGGTCTTGTTAGTGTAAAACATTTTAAATTTGTATAATTAAAATTGCCTCTCTTGACTCCTATTTTTCTCTTTATTGCTTTTTCAGTCATCAACTCTCACCCATCCAGAAATTAGAACACTGATTTCTTCCTTGCTCATAATTTACTTCTTTTTTTTTAATTTTAAACATTTATTAATATTCATTTTTAACATGGTTACATTATTCATGCTCCTACTTTCCCCTTCACCCCCCACATTCCCCCCACCCATGGCCGACACACATTTCCACTGGTTTTATCATGTGTCCTTGATCAAGACCTATTTCCAAATTGTTGGTATTTGCATTGGTGTGGTAGATTCGAGTCCACATCCTCAATCATGTCCACCCCAACCCATGTGTTCAAGCAGCTGTTTTTCTTATGTGTTTCCTCTCCTGCAGTCCTTCCTCTGGATGTGGGTAGCGTTCTTTAACGTAAATCCCTCAGAATTGTCCTGGGTTTTTGTATTGCTGCTGGTACAGAGGTCCATTACATTCAATTTTACCATAGTATATCAGTCTCTGTGTACAATGTTCTTTTGGCTCTGCTCCTATCCATCTGCATCAGTTCCTGGAGGTCTTTTCAGTTCACCTGGAACTTCTCCAGTTTGTTATTCCTTTTAGCACAATAGTATTCCATCACAAGCATATACCATAATTTGTTCAGCCATTCCCCAAATGAAGGGCATACCCTCCTTTTCCAGTTTTTTGCCACCACAAAAAGCGCAGCTATAAATATTTTCGTACAAGTCTGTTTATATATGATCTCTTTGGGGTACAAACCCAACAATGGTATAGCTGGATCAAAGGGCAGGCAGTCTTTTATAGCCCTTTGAGCATAGTTCCAAATTGCCAGCCAGAATGGTTGGATCAGTTCACAACTCCACCAGCAATGCATTAATGTCCCAATTTTGCCATATCCCCTCCAGCATTCATCACTCTCCCCTTCTTTCATTTTAGCCAATCTGCTAGGTGTGAGGTGGTACCTCAGAGTTGTTTTGATTTGCATTTCTCTAATTATTAGAGATTTAGAGCACTTTCTCATGTGCTTATTGATACTTTTGATTTCTTTAGCTGAAAATTGCCTATTCATGTCTCTTGCCCATTTATCAATTGGGGAATGGCTTGATTTTTTTTTTATACAATTGATTTAACTCCTTGTATGTTTGAGTAATTAGACCCCTGTCAGAGTTTTTAGTTATAAAGATTTTTTCCTAATTTGTTGTTTCCCTTCTGATTTTGACTACATTGTTTTTGTTTGTACAAAAGCTTTTTAGTTTAATATAATCAAAACCATTTAATTTACATTTTGTAATTTTCTCTAACTCTTGCTTGGTTTTAAATTCTTTCCTTTCCCAAAGATCTGACAAGTATACTATTCTGTGTTCACTTAATTGTTTTATAGTTTCCCTCTTTATATTCAAGACATTCACCCATTCTGAATTTATCTTGGTGTAGGGTGTGAGATGTTGATCTAAACCTAATCTCTCCCATATTGTTTTCCAAATTTCCCAGCAGTTTTTGTCAAATAGTGGATTCATGTCCCAAAAGTTGGGCTCTTTGGGTTTATCATACACTGTCTTGCTGATGTCATTTACCCCAAGTTTATTCCACTGATCCTCCTCTCTGTCTCATAATTCTGATGTTATCTTTTATGCCTTAAGTCATATATCTATTTGCAGTTTGTTTTAGTGTGTGGTGTGAGGTATTTTTGTCTAGGACTGATTTCTACCAGATTACTTTTCAGCTTTACCTGGAGTTTTTGTTTAATAGTGTGTCCACAACTCTGTGAACTGAAGTCTTTTGGTTTATTGAACAACATACTACTATGTTCACTTACTTAATGTTGAATTCCCAATTTGTTCCACTGATCAACTTCTCTACAACCATTTTACTGGTTACTGCTTATCTGGTACTGCTTGCCACCCTTCTTTCCCACTTTCCCACAGATGTCCTAGTTTTCAAAAAAAAGAGAAGGGAATAAGTGAAAAATTCTAGAATGGGTCATTAAAGAGATGGCTCAAAAACATCTGGAAAAGAAACTGATTGTAAAGAGCCACTGTTGCTTTACTAGCAACAGTTCATGCCATTTAAACACTGTCTTATTTAGAGGATTATTAAACTAGTTAGTAGATGATATTTTATTTAGACTTTATTCGAGGCTTTTGATAAAGTCTTTCTTGTGGAGGAGATAGAGATCATTCCATTTAATTAATTATTTGTTTGGGGGGGGGCTTTGCCTTCCATCTTATATCTTAGATGGAAGGTAAGAGTTTAAAAATGGGGGGTCAAATGACTTGTCCAGGGTCACAGAGCTAGGAAGTGTCTGAGGGCAGATTTCAACCTAGGATCCCCCATTCTGGCTCTCAATCCACTGAGCCACCTAGTTGCTCCCAGATAGAGATAATTTTAGATAATATGATTATATGAGTTCAGAATTGGATAGCTAGGTGTAACAAAGTAATTGTTAACTGTGCAGTGTCATCCTGACTGGAAATCTAATGGAATATTACAAGTATCTGCTTGTCCTTGTACAATTCAACAGTTTTATCGGAGACTTGGATAAAGGCATAAAAGGATAAACTTATCATATTTGTAGATCACACAAAGTTGGTAGAAATAGCTAACATACAGATAGTCAAGATCTGAAAGGATTTTGATAGGTAAAATATTAGGTCAAATTTAATAAGATCAAGGGGTGTATGGGTGTGTGCATGCACACTCACACATGTATGTTTACACTAAGGTACATAAAATCAACCTCAGTACAAGGTTGGGGGAGACATGGTTAGATAGCAGCTCTGAAAAAGTTTTTTCTTTTTGTTTTTAGGTTTCATTCACTCTTCAGAGAAGTCAGTAGTGTGATATGTCAACCAAAAAAGCTATTGCAATCTTGGGTTGCTTTAAGGAAGGCATAGGTTCCAAGAAAAGCAAGGTGATAATTTCATTTGTACTTCAGTCCTTTCAGAGTTCATCTGGAGTATTATAATTCTGGCTAACAGGGTATATGAATAAGCTGGAGAGTGCCTAGAGAAGGGCATGTCTTGTGATTAAAAGACCTGGGTAGGGTTAGTATGGAAAAGAGAAAACTCAAGGGAAATAGGGTAGCTCTTGTTCATTATTTGAAAGGGCTGTCATGTGAGAGAGGGATTAAGGGGGGGGGATCATTCTATTTGACCCAAAATGATGGAATCAAGAGCAATGAATGGAAGTTTCAAATAATAAAATTTAGGCTTGATTTCAGGAAAATATTCCCAACACTTAGAGCTATCTAAAAGAAGAATGCCTTATCTGAAAGAGGATGATGAGTCCTCCTCCTTGGAGTTTCAAGCAGACTCTAATGTTTTATATGAGAATTCCAGTTGAGTATTAGCCACACCAGAAAGAATGAAGTCTCTTTCAACTCTCACATTTTCTGATTATGTGGATTTGGGACTCAGGATATAATTGGCACTGTTATCTACATTTTGGTTAAGTACAATCTTGTGGACCAGCCTAATCACCATTTATAATATTTTCATGGGAATAAATCTTCTAAGTTCTTGAAAACTATCTTATATGTAAACTTTTGGAACATAACACCAACCTTTAGTGAGTTGAGGACTCCCTGAACTTAGCTATGTTACATTCCTTGAGGTCTTTACATCTCTTTTTTTCTTCATAGCTACCAGCTGTTACTTTGATTGTGTCATTCTTTCTGCTCTAAGACTTAATGAATTTATAAGATTATCTTTCATTTAAATGTACAGCCACTCTGTTGAATCTAAAGAATAAATTCTTATTTCCTTTTGACTCTGGCATTGATACATAAAGACCATAGTGTTTTGCTAGGAATTGTTTACAAGTATCTTCTGTGATGCTTTAATATGATAGTGAGTGAAAATGGCAAAGAACAAAATTTCCTTTTGAATGGGTCACCTGTTGAACCTTGAGATTAATTACAGTAATTAGTTTTGGTCTCTAGAAGCAGTTCCCAAACCCTCTTCTTCCCAGTAGAGGTGGGAGAATAGAATATTGTATGTTCTGTCAGGTGTAACTGATTCATTGTTCAGCTTTGCTTAACTGTTTTCTTTCTTAGAGATAGGGTCGTCTAAGGCAGTGATGGCAAACCTTTTAGAGGGGAAGGTTATCTGAGAAATATCCTCAGGCACAGTGTTGAGAAGGGGAGGGGAGCTACCCAGCCCTACTACCCTCTGGCTTTCTAATAACAAACTGATGAATTCTGTGCTGGGATGAAGGCATGTGTGCCCACAGAGAGGGCTCTGAGTTCCCCTTCTGGCATGCATGCTATATGTTTGCCACCACAGCTTTAAGGTAATCAGGTAATGATTTATTTTGAAAAGCATCAGCAAACAGGGGAGCAAAAGAAAACTGTATTAAGCTATTTTTTCTAGCTCATAATGGAATGTATAATATTTCCCATTATACATTCCATTACAATTTAACTGCACAGGCTAATTGGTTGGGGATATTTAAGCTGGTTTCTCCTAAAGTAATGAGTCTAGGTTTGGAACTAGCTTTAAGATAGAAAATCAATCACAAGTTTCAAGAAAGTGACTATATCCTTTGAAAACAAAAACTATAATAAAGTGGTATGTAAAAGCACAAGATATCTGGTGTGTGTTTCCAGTTTTCTTTATTATTTACTATTTACTTTCTAAAGTTTTGGGAACTTCTGTTTGGATATCTCTACTAATATTCCTTTCTCCATTTCTTGGAGAATTAAACTACTTATTCAACATTATTAATTTTAAAAACCATGCTCTTGATCCTCCATAATTCTATTAAGAATAAAGGGGAGTTTTAACAGCATAATATATATTTCAGCCAGATGTCTTTGACTAATCTAAAATCTTCATCTCGAAATATAAAACGAAAATAACATTTTCATGATTGCCTGAAATTATAGGCATTTCTTTGGGTCCCACAGAGTGAAATAACAACTATAGAAAACCTTGTGAAATAATTTGTTATTTTTAGAAGATTTTGCTTTTTAGACTATGCCTCCAACTGATTAAAGAATTTTAGCATTTTATATGAAACTCACAAGCAATATCATTCTTCATTATGCTCAGATGAGAAAAAAATCTTTATATGATTAGAATAAGAAAAGTTTTAAAGTTTAAAGTTTTTAAAAAGCTCCTACTAGACTACTTTTTTTGTTCTGGTATTCTCCATTAGAAACCATGAGATCTAAGATGGAATAGCAATGAGTGTATACCACATAAAAGCGACTACTACTGACAACTGGAAGATTACATTTTCACATAGTATCTGGTATTCTACCGTATTATCCTTTAGTTTATGTCATCAGCTGTGGGAGAGTTTTAAAAAGCCATTACAGCACCAATATATGAAAAGTATCTTTGTATTCATCTTGCCAAATCCAATTAACTTTTCTAAAAACTGATTTAGAATTAGAAAGTAGCTAATTTTTGGTAGGATAAGACCTACTACTTTCGTATGTATTTGTTCTAGCAGACTAGTTAGAAATAGAGTCTGCAAGTGATAAAATGGGATAGAACCCTCTAGTCATGAACTTGGGTAGTCATCTACTTTTACCATAAGTTCCTTTAGGTACTTTTTTGAAGTAGAGTTGGATGAAAGCAGGTAGTGTTCCACTATGTTTCTTTGGTTTACTTATGACTTGAATATTGTAATAATTTCACTACTTTTCCAGCAGAATAAAACCATTACGAAATATTTTGATGGGCATTTGTGGTTGGTATTTTTAAAGCAGTCCTGCTAATCCTAGAATATTCCATGGTTCTGAGAGTGGAGTAAGGAGTTTTGGGAGAGAAAACTTAGACTTTTGGATGGTGGGATTACTGGGGGAGTTGTCTACCTGACAATATTGGTTCAGTGGTCAAACACTTAAGAAGTTTCACCACGAATGCCAAGAAACTGGTAAACTGAAGCTATCTAACTTCCTTTTTTATCTTATTTCAAGAAGACTTAAACAATAAATTGTATATAGAGGACCCAAATACCAAGACCAAATGTTGGATTTGGAGTCAAAAGAGCTGAATTCAAATTCGAATTCTATCACTCACTAATTATATAACTTTGGGCAAATCCCTTAACCATTTTGGGCCTGGCCTTCCTCATCTAGAATAAAGCTTTTTAATTAGATTCCAAATCTATGATACTATAATAAAATATAAATACTTTATAGTGATGAACTTGCAGTACTACAAGATTCTAAATTTTGGGTTCAGTTACATTCAACAAGCACTTTTACCAAAGGCCTGTCTCTTTTGGACAGCAATACTGTTCAATGGAAGGTCAAATACTGAAGCTGAAGCATTTAAGCCTTAGCCACATAATTAGAAGACAAGTTGCATTGGAAAAGGCACTATTATTAGGAAAGATTGAAGATAAAAAAGTAAAAGGTAAGAGCAGAGGAATGAGATGATATCATGGAATCAATGAACATGAGTTTAGATAGACTTTGGAAGATAGTGGAGATAGAAAGGTTGGTGTGCTATGGTTCATGGGATCATGAATTTTGTCATTATATAATAAATTGTTTTCCTAGTTATGCTTAGTAAGCAGAACCAGGAGAACATTGTACTCAGTAACAGTAACTGGATGATTTAGTTTACTCTATAGATACAATTGTTGAAGTTGGAAGATTGGATGAATTCTTGTATTCATAGAGAGACATTTTGGAAAAGGAAGAGTGAAGCAACATGAAGAATGTGGAAATATGTATTGCATCAAATTGCTTACTTTCTTGGGGAGGGAGGAAGAGAATTTGGATCACAAAATGTCAGAAAACAAATTATAAATTGTTTCTACATGTAATTGGTGGGAAAATATAGTAAAATATTACTGGAGAAGAAAAAAAAGAAGAGTGAAGGATTTAGAAATAGACCTTTGTTTTAGAAAGAAGAGAAACTAGCAATGGAGATAAGAGTATTTAACAGAGAAGTACAAAGAGAAATGGGGAGGATAAAAAGGGGAAAGGACTAGAGAAGAAAGCTTCAAGAAGAGCTTAGTACTATGTCTGGCATGTAGTGCTTTATAAATGCTTTAGGTTTCTAAGAAGGGAGGGATGGCCATTGGTGTTGAATGTTTTAGTGGTAGAATGAGGAGTGGCAGCTAGGTGGCTCAGTGGATAGAGCCAGGCCTAGTAGCAGGAGGTCCTTGGTTCAATTCTGGCCTCAGACACTTCCTAGTTGCATGACCCTGGGCAAGTCACTTAACCCTCATTACTTAGTCTTACCTTTCTAACTCTCACTAATAAGAACCTCCCTCTAGTGAGTGACAATGAGTTAAAACTAGTAGGGTACCCTTTCTGGAGACATCCACTATAAAGATCTAGCCCTGTGTTGGTGAGCCTGTAGCACATGTGCCAGAGGGAGGCATTCAGAGCTATCTCTGTGAGCACATGCACTGCCACCCCAACACAGAGTTTGCTTATTAAAAGCCAGAGGTTCACAGGGCAGGGCTGCTCCCTTCCCCCTTTCCACATAGTTTGCAGTTTGGACACTTGATCTCTAAAATGTTTACCATCACTGACTTAGACTATCATTAACATTCTTAGATTCGGGGATTGGTTTTAGTAAATATCCTAATTCTTAACTTCTAAAGTAAGCCTTCACAGCCTTAGGACTGGTCAATTAGATCCTCAGATCCTCTTTCAAAGGGATTTAAAAATTTTTAAATCAACACAATTTATGCCCAACTTCCAATATGATACACCAGCTTTGAGTTTAGCCTTGACCACCACCAACTTAAGACAAAATCTTGTTTGTAAACAAATATCATGAAATTTTCTGCTGGCTAGCTCAAAAGGAAGTTGTCAGTGACTAGCAGCTCTTTCTAGCTGGACGACTGAAAGGGGGGAAATAGCAATTATTCTGTTAAACTTTCTTAGCTCTGATGAAGAGTGGAGGGAAAACCACCTATAACTTTAAAAGTTGAAAATATGGCCATGTAATTTTAAAAACTTGATATAAATGGCCTAGAGCTTCACATAATTTGGTCATAAACCCGGTTTCCTCCTAAGTCCAATTGGGGATATCCCTTTAGGAAAGAATTTGAGGGAAGGAACAATTTTAAGGCAGATTTACCAGACTTACCTTATGAGAATTTGGGTACAGAATGGATGGGAGAGGCTTGTGTGGGAGACCATTGATAAAATTCATCTGAGTCTCTCATAAGAATTGAGGGGTCCCTAAAGGGCTTGGGTGTCCATGCCTCAGCATCCTACAAGTCACTAGAATGTCTAAAAAAAAAAAAAGGCAATTTAATCTGCAATAAAAAAAATTGAAGCAGAACTCTAAGCCAATAACCATTTATTAAAGGAACCTTGCCCCCTTCAGTGAATGAGACCTCAGTCTTCCTCATGATGTGATGCCCCTTTTCTCCCTAGTACGAAAATAAGGGTCATCTTCACTGACAAACTGGGCAGGATGTGCTCCCATTATGATTGTTCATAAGATGGATAGTGGAATTATCTCACCAAATGTCAGAGAGCAAAGGTTCAGAGGCCCAGATCATCCCCTTCCTCATGATGTCATTTAATTAATAGGCCACATGAGTGGTGTTCTAAACCTTTTTATAACCTAAAAAAAGTCTCATATAAAAAAGAATCACTTTAACTTGGTGTGAGTATAATATGGATCATTATCAACTTGATTAAACTTGATTGGTTGCATATGAGTATGGGGATATCGAACAATCACTTATGGTAATCACACTAAACTGAGTTACATAGATTGGAAATAAACCAGGGATAGATCATAATAAATTGTGTATGGATCATGGATCAGTAAATCAGTCAAGAAGTCAAATATTTATCATAGATACACTCTTTGGGCTATAATTGCACATAGCCATTCTGAAAAGCAATTTGGAATTGTACACAAGAAGTTACTACCCAGCTTACAAAAGAGAAAAAGATGTACAGGCATTTTCATAATAGGTTTTTTTGTGGTGGCAAAAGAAACTGGAAACTTAAGATGTTCAGCATTTGAGAAATACCTGAATAAGTTGTGAAATATCACTGTGAGGGAATGCTATTGTGCTATAAAGAAATTAGAGAATTTATTTTATTTTTTAAACCCGTACCTTCCGTCTTGGAGTCAATACTGTGTATTGGCTCCATGGCAGAAGAGTGGTAAGGGCTAGGAAATGGGGGTCAAATGACTTGCCCAGGATCACACAGCTGAGAAGTGTCTTGAGGTTAGATTTGAACTTAGGACCTCCCGTCTCTAGGCTTGGCTCTCCATCCACTGAGCTACCCAGCTGCCCCCTAGAGAACTGATTTTTAAAAGATATGAAAAGGCATATATAAACTGGTGCAAAGTTAAGTGAGCAGGATGGGAAAATTTATACTGTACTATAAATATAAAAATTATTAACTTGAAGACAAATTTGTTTTTAAAATGAAATGAGCAGAAGTAGGAGGACAGTTTATACAGTAATAACAATAAAAACCTTTTGAAAGCTGTAAGAACCTATGACATTGAATGTTCTTAGTTCTGGAGAACAAATGTGGAAAACATGCTATCCATTATAGAACTATGATAGATTTAGGGTATTAGGGTACAGAGAGAGATAGGTAGATAGAGAACACAGCAATCGAGTGAATTTTTTAGAAGAAATTTGTTTTTCCCCCCCATAGAAAAGAGGGGCAAGGTAAAAGGGAGGGAAAATTGAAGATGGAGAGGTGCTACAGATATGAAATGTTTCAGATGAGATCACTATTATTAGTTTTACTTAAATGTTATTGTTATAAGAAACCTTATGGAAATATATAATATATAATGTAAAAATAAAGCATCTGTAAAACTGAAGGTGATCAAAAAGTACATAAGAGCTAGTTATTTGGACCAATGTGGCCTGAATATTTATGGTAAAGAATGTTTTGTGCAGAAGTGACCTATTTAGTTTTAATTCTGTTTTAATTAGAATACATCTAGCCACATTTATATAGACTTTTGTCCACTTCAAACTAATGTTTATTCTTATTTACAGTTCCATGAAAAAGTCTCCATATTTTCTTGTCATTGATATGTTAGGTAAAGTCACAATTTTTACAGGCTTCTGAACTAGAATTGGTGATACAAAAAGATTCTAATTAAATGGTTTTTACTATTTTATAGATAATACAATGACTTGTTCTTTTTTTTCAAACAGTAATAACCTTTTAGTAAAGAGGGATTCTTCCACCACCCTACCTTTCTATCAGTGTTATATAGAAATCAGATAGCTATATTTTGCTTTTTACAGACTTTTGTTGCTTTAGGATAATTTTTCTTGATTTGAGGTTTGTTTGTTTTTTAAATAACCCAGGTAGATAAATAATCCTTGTGTTTACATTGTCAATAAGACTGTAAGGTGAAAAATTAAATTCACTGTTTTAGGTAGGAGAGTTAAAATGTTCTGTTTGGTTATATGTATCCAAAATCAAAAGAAATTTACTTTATTTTGTAACAAGATGTATCTTCTTTCTTTTAGGATTTTCTCTTTTTTGGATGTTGTTACCTTGTGTCGTTGTGCTCAAGTCTCCAGGGTAAGAATAGCTGACATAATTATAATGGAACCCTCATAATACTGGTGTTGTAGGGGTACAAAACTAATAATATTTACTCATCTAACCTTGGTGTGTTTGTTTGTTTTTTTTCAAATTAATTAATTAATTTGAAGCTGTTTTCCATGTTTACATGATTCATTTTCTTTTCCTCCCCTCTTCCCTCCCCCCTCCCAGAGCCAACAAGCAATTCCACTGGGGTTTGTACAAATGTTGTCACTTCTCATCTAACCTTGTTAACAGTATGTAATTATTTTGGGGGAGAGACTGTTTGACCCTTGGTATAATTAAATTGATATAGTGACCTTTGTTGTCATAAGATTATATGTTTGTTTGTTTGTTTGTTTTTTTAAAGGGAAGTGGAAGCAGGGATGGGAACAAGCATTTAAGTACTTGTCATGTGCCAGGCCCTTTCTTGGGATGTTGCAAATATTATCTCATTTGACTCTCACAACAACTCTGATAGGCAGGTTCTGTTATCATCCCTATTTTCCTGTTGAAGAAACTGAGGCAGACAGTGGTGAAGTGACTTGCCCAGGGTCAGACAACTAGTAAGTGTCTGAGTCTAGATTTATCTTCCCTATTCCAGGCCCAGCACCATCTACTCTACCCACATACCTGTTCTCCAACCCTTAAATTTTTTAATCTTGGTGTTGTTAGGTTGAATAAAAATGCTTAATGGTAAAGATATCAGAACAATTTAAAGACATCTAGGTGCAATTTATTTAGTTTTATGAAAGAGATAAATGTTTCATTTTCTTAGTGAAAAAACTCTTATGTATAGTGTGATAATAGGTGCTACAAGGATTTTTCAGAATATAGAAGAAACATGGGACATTTTTTAAGGGTAAATCAGAATAAAGGTTTATAGATTATTTGAAACAAACATTTCAACTATGGTGATTTTTTTTTTTAAATCCTTACTTTCTGTCTTAGAATCTATGAGACAAAAATGATAAAGGTTAGACAATTGGGATTGAGCAACTTGCCCAGGGTGACACAGCCATGGTCCTCCCAACTCCAGCCTTAGCACTGTTATTTACTATGCTACCTAGCTGCCCCTGTGGTGATTTTCTTTTTGAAACAGTAGATTTAGCTCTTTCTAAATGCACAAATATAAGCATCCCTTTCAGCTAGAGTGCATATTGTTTTAGCAGATGGTTTAGGAATTGGGTTCTTTAGTTACAGCTCTGCCACTGATTTTCTAGATTTCACTGAGTTTCTAGGTTAAGTGTTTTATTTCATTGTACTTGGATTTCTTCACCAGTATTAAAAGTTTTGTATATGTATGTGTATAACCCTTTTCCATTTCTCCTTAAATGTGCAAAAAACTTCAAATATTTGGTCATACTATTTTTAAAATTTTTTTTCTACTTAATTTTCCCTATATTTTTTCCCCTAGTTTGAAATACAAACTTCCTTGAATTTCCTTTTTGTCATAGGGTTAAATTAATTATCATAGCATAGCAGCTTTTTACTGAATCAATTGAAAGGAGACCCAGTTGATTCTTGAGAAGGGTAGGGTAGAGTAGAGTAGAGTAGAGTAGAGTAGAGTAGGAAATGCTGGCTTTAGCTTTGCCATTTATTTCCTATATGTGAGTTTGATTAAGTCACTTAACCACTCTGGATCTCAGATTCCTCATATGTAAAAATGAATTGATTGTGCTAGATGACCTCTGAGGTCCCTTCTAACTCTTGAACTGGAATCCTATGATTCTGTCCTTTTATCTGTCTCATTCTTACACTAAGCGTAGAATAGTAGTTCTTTATCTCAAGGTCCAGTGAGCTAGAGTTCCTACTCCTTGGCTGGATTTTCTTATCTTGAACCAAAGGTACTTCATTTCTCAGACCTGAAACCTAAAAGGAAAATAAAGCCTAAATACAAATATCACCTTTCAGGTATTTTGTAAGTCGATTTTTTTTCTTTCCTTTTAGAAGTACACCTACATCCAGAAATCTTTGACTTCATCTTATAATAATGAAGCTATTTGAAGACCTAGGTTCCAATTAATTTTTTTTATCATTGTTTACTTTGTTAACTCATGTGATCCAGGTGAATCATAGTATTTTTGTAAATGAGTGTAAAAGTTCATCAATTCCTGAAGGGTGGTAATGAAAGGACAATTCTCACAAAATGGAATATTGGGTTGTGCCATTTATATTAGGTAATAGATAGCAAAGTAGATATGATTGAATTAGCACACCTATCCATCCACTTCTACCTTTTATATCCTTGGTATCCTAGAACAAAGGTATCAAACTCAAATAGAAATGGGGGCCACTAAGTCATATATCTTAGAAAATCACATATTTTATTATATTACATTTTTGTTTTGTTAAATATTACATTTTTATCTGGTTCTGACTTCACTCAGTTTTGTGAACAGTGTATCTGACATCTCTGTCTTACAACATAGCTGTGTATAGGCATGGTATACATTGCCATGACATCTTAAGAATTTTACATGTTTCTTACCTTACATGAATATAATCTGTATATAGGAGAACAACGATGGCATAGCAGATAAAGAGTTGACTTTAGAGTCCAGAAAACCTAGGTTCAAATTTGGCCTCTAACATATACTGTTTGTATGGCCCTTGGGTCCATACTTACTTCTCAATCCCCTGGGCTACTCTCAGATTCTCAAGTTGCAGTAAAAGTTCTGACTTTCATCAGTAGAAAGAGTTTTTCCTTAACTGGATAGAATGCCAGGCCTGAAGTCAGGAAGACCTGAGTTCAAATTTTATCTCGGACATCATTGGCTATGTAACAATGAGCAGCAAAACCTTTTGTTTCTTTAAACACTTCTCTTCTGTCTTAGAATCAATACTACGTATTGATTCCAAGGCAAAAGAGAGTGGTATAGACTAGGATATTGAGGTTAAAGTGACTTGCACAGGGTTTCACAGCTAGGAAATGTCTGAGGCCAAATTGGAACACAGGACCTACAATCTCCAGGCCTGGATCTCTGTCCACTGAGTCACCTAGCTGCCCTGCCCCTCCCCCCCCCCATCCCTCCTCAGCAAGACTTTTAACCACTGTGCTGCAGTTTACTAATTTATAGATGTAAGGCTAATAATTACACCCACTTCCCATAATTTTTGTGAGGATTAAATGAAATAACACAATGTTCTAGCTATACAGCAAATTGAATATAAATATTAGCTGTTATTAATAATATTATTATCATCAGTATTATCAGTATTATTTAGGAGTTCCTCATGCCAATGAAATTACCAGTCTAGTCCTTAACTGTCACTTGTATGTAGGTTACTTGGTATGGGCAAGTTATTGAATGACCCCCTGCTAAAGTCTCTATAACCTTATAATATAGGGTTGAGTTGTTTTATGAAATATCTGACACCAACTATGCTATTACCCAACAGAACCTATTAAAAAACCTGGTCACATTTTCAACCAAATCACCTCTTATGGGTAATGAGTGTCATGTTTGTTACTTCCTATTTGAAGTAGTGTAGTATAAGGACATAAGCAGTCTAACAAGCTTACATAGGAATAGTGTTCTCTTGTTAGGTTAGAGGTACATTCTGCATTTTAAAGTTATAATATGAAAAGCTAATGATTAAGCTTTCTTGGTGGCATGAAAAGCTTTGAATGTAGAAGCAAGAGACTTAATTTTAATCCTTTCATTTACCTGTGTGGCATTGGGCAAGACACTTTCCCATTCTATGCCTAGGTTTCCTTATTTGTAAAGTGAAGTTGTTGGACTAGATCAGTGATAGGCCAGATGTGGCTCCCTGAAATGTTCTTTCCAGCCTTGCAACATTATTTCTAATCTGAGTACTATAGAATACAATGAAACTTCGAAAGAGTTGCCTTAGAAACAGACTGACAGATGAGCATTTCCTTTCCTTTGGCCCCTCTTTTTAAAGGACTGGACTAGATAATCACTAAGGCCTTTTATCCCTAAATCCTATGATCCTTACCTATTTTGTCCTAGTCTTCCTTTTCACTTTTTCTCAATTCAGGCTCATCTGGACTGGTGGATTCTTTCCATAACCAATAAATATTCCAGTTAGAAAAAAGCTTCTGGCTTCAGTCCTTATTATCCCAAAAAAAAGCCTATTTTGCCCTGACTGCTCACATAGAGCACTTTAGGCAACTCTTAAAGGTTCTACACCCCTTCATATATAAGGATCTAATTGTAGTAAGGACTAGGGTTAATGTTCCTTATTAGTGAAAAGTAAGGCAGCTTTTTTTTTTTTTTTGGCTGATCATGGTGTTTGAAGAATGTTTTATCAGTTTTAGTCATTCTGTAGTATGAATAGTACTTGAGCTTTTGTAGGAATTCTGTTTTTAATTTTAAGTAGACTCATAAAGATTGAATTAGGTCACTAGCTTTTCTTTTATTTTTATTTTTATTTTTTTTATTATTAACTCTATATGGACTTTTTCCCCCTTCCAATCTAGGCTTGGAATGTTCTAGCTCTAGATGGCAGCAACTGGCAGCGAATTGACCTGTTTGATTTCCAGAGGGATATTGAGGTATAATTATGTGATATGTGATCTCATTTCTCTTGTTAAAGTGTAATTACCATATAGACCAGATTAAAGCCATTAGCATAACCCTTCTTTTCCCTAGAGAGAGAGAAACCATTAATTTGAATGCATTTGAACTTAAGGGAACCTCCTCAAGTCCCAAAAGCTCATTTTAACTTTCAAGAATGGACACGAACCATTTCTTTGGACAAAGACTAAAAGAGATTTCACAGTGGAATTATTTATATATGTTTTCTCATTTTAAAGAGTCATTAATACATGATTTCTTATCTTAAAGAATAATTTTTATCTTATTCATAAAGAACAAGCACATATGTCTTTTAAGGAGTGGTTTCTGAACATATTGCTCCTAAGATTAAACATTTTGGATCTTGAAGAAGCTGCAAGTGTATACATTTGGTGAAGAAAAGGAAACTGATTCCATTTTTGCAATTTCAGCCCTTCATGTGATGAAAAGATGAAAATTTAAAGCTCATAATTAATATTTCTGACTTTCTAGGAAAGTTTCTCTCATTGTTAAGGATATCTCTGGATAAAATCATGAATCTGAGACTAAAAGCTCTTGTGCAAAATATTTTTTAAAATTATCTCACTCCCAAATCCTCTTTCCCTCCTCATCTCATTCCTCTATTCTTAATGGTCTTGTATAGTTTCCCATATCAGGTTTGTGAAAAGATACATTCTTATCAAATAAATAAAACTGAGCCTTGAGAAAACTTTGCAACCATGATATTGTCTATTTCACACTATAATGGAAAAAATATTGCTTTGAATTTAAGTTGGTTGGAGTGGCTAAGTGGCCAGGACTGGAATTGGTAGTCCTTGGTTCAATTCTGTCCTCAGACACTTCTTAGCTGTGTGACTCTGGGCAAGTCACTTAACCCCAATTGCATAACCCTACTGCTCTTCTGCCTTGGGATCAATAGTATCAATTCTAAGATAGAAGGTGTAAGGATTTTTAAAAAAGAGTTTACATTGGTTCCACCACTTTCTCCACTCATCTTAAACTGTCCTTTTTCATATTATCTAACCCCTATGTATACCTCAAGCCTATGAAAGTGCACACTCAATTTAGTCAGTCTATATCAGCTGCCCTAAAAAGAGCACCAGAATAGGTAACTACCAAGTTGAAAGGGAACACAAAACTAATTGTAGATAATACTGTATCTCCCCCAATATATTTTTATTTCATTAACTATTTCATATAATTACATATAAAAATATATAAAACATTTTGTCATTCATTTGAAGAGTTGAAAGCAACATTTCCTAAGTTCAGAATATCTTATTGATTCTATAAGATGAACAAAATGTAGAGTTTGGGGATGCATAGAGCTAGGTGTTTAATCAGGGGAGGCTTTGTAGAATCAAATATATTTGAGATTTGGTTCCCAAGTTGGATAGGTATTTTAAAACAAGTGGAAGGGAAAAAAAGAATTAATTGAAGGCTTTCAGATTCCTTTAGACATGTTGAAACCACAACTAAATGCTTTCAAGAGGAGTGGTTTATTTTCCTTTCTTTGTTTCCATAGGGCCGAGTAGTAGAAAATATTTCTAAAAGATGTGGTGGTTTCTTACGAAAGTTAAGTCTACGTGGGTGTCTTGGAGTAGGAGACAATGCATTAAGGTAATGTCATAGTTTATTTTAGTTGTTAAATGCCCATTTTGAGCAAAGAAAATTCTTCACACAGAAAATTTCTCCATTTTTGCACTCAGAGAGACTGTTTTAACCCTGAAAATTGTCTAGTGAGGAAACTTTATAATCTATTGGAGAAAGCAAAAGAATCAGAGTCAAGGATATCAGAAACTACCTATTAGGGCTGGTTCTTCCAGGGACCTGGAGTGTTCTGAATCTCTTTTTCACTCAGGGATATGGGGATACCACAGAGATCAGAGTTTGAGAGGTGATTAATGAAAAAATTTATGGTACCAGAAGACACATTACCTTCTTTAAAATATGTTGAATTCTACTATTTCTTATGAAAACTTTTTCTTTCTATTCTCACCAAGGACCTTTGCACAAAACTGTAGGAATATTGAAGTCCTGAATCTAAATGGATGTACAAAGACCACAGATGCGTAAGTACCACATGATTTAGGATCAGAGTAAAGTTCCTGTCCCTTTCTTTCTACCCTTTGTTCATGCATCAAGAAGTTAGTAAATCATTTTGCAGGCCAGAGAAAAATGATTCCTGATACTATTCCACAAAAGACAACTCTTTCCACTTTGATTCTGGTGATAATCCATATCAGTTTCTGTTGGCAATATTTAATTGGTTTGTTTGAAGTTCAGGTTCAAAAGCCGTATTTAGAGGAATGGAGTTTAAGAATGGCATAATAGAAATATAGCAGATAATTAGGATATAACTCCACCCCACAGGGGGCTCAATTTCACCCCATCCCATACCTGTGTAATACCTTTTGTATTCATAATGATTCATTATTTCATTTGTGACAGAGGTTCAAATTTTTCAGAATAAACAAGTTGAGATATAAATGGAATCAAATTGTTTTGGACCTAGGCCCAAATCTTGTCTTAAGGATTAAAGCATTAAAAAATCAGTCAAAGACAATCAGAATATAGAATACAAGAATTACTTGCTTTTCAAAATTTGCACTGTTGGCCATCATATGAAAGCCTCAGTTTTCAAGTCATTCTCCAAAAAGGGTAAAATTTTAAATCAAATGTTAACCAGTAAGTGTGAAAGCATTTGTTAATCACTATGTGACACCATTGCCAGTAACAGTTAAACGATATGGTACCTCTGTCTCCACTTAGCCAGCCAAAGGCCATCACCTCTTCTATTGTAATAGCTTCCAATTGGTTTTCTTGTCTATATTCTTTTCCCTTTTTTGCAAAGTACTAACAGCATCACTCTCCTACTAAGAAATATCCAATAGCTATTAAGATTCTTACTCCACAGACTACCTTTTAACCTCATTTCATTGAAATAAGCCCTTTCTTAAACTCCATTTCAGCCAGTTAGACAGTTGTCTGTTCTTTATACTTGGCATGTCATCTCACACTTTATACATTTTCTCCCTAATGCCAAATATATTCCTCATTTCTACCCTTTTGGACCTTTATTGTCCTTTAAGGCTCAGTTCAGATGCTACCTCCTCCATACATCTTACCTGACCCAACTGACAGTGTTCTGTCCCTCTTCATATTTTTCTATAGCATTTTGCCTCATTCTCTTCCTTCACCCTCATCAGTCCCTACCTTTTATTATATTTATTTACATGTATCCTTTTTTACAGAATTTAAACTCCTTAGGAGCACCAGAGGCTTGTTATTTTTTAATTCTTTTGTAGCTTCAGTGCCTTGTACTTCTGTATTTATAAGTTTATTGAAATAATGAATGAGCTTCACCACGAGAAAGTTTATAGCCTAAAAGAAGCAATAATGAATATAAAAATTAAAAGGAAGCCATTGATTCTCTATATAATTTTAATAAAATCTTAATGTAATATACGTATTAATGTGTTTATCCATTAGGGAAAAAAAGGTGGGGGAGATTATTTCCAATCACTGGCTTTAGTTCATTCTGTGCCATTTATTAATTTCTAACATGGCTTGCTGGTACAATTCGTTGTCCAAGTTGTCCAAAAGGCTTTATTTTATAGTTATTAGGTGAGTCTCCTAATAAGCAAAATTATAAATTATCTGAAATCTTTCAATATGAGGCAATTGGCTTTCTCCTATAATGAGTTTTTTTGTACCTGTGGTCCTTATTTAATTTAAAGGAAAAGAAAACATTTTTATCATCATTTACATGAATATTTAGTCTTTTAGTGTTTGAAAATTTTGAGTTCTTCAAAGAAATGGCATAATAGAAATTATAGTGTATAATGGTACCCCTAAATGGGCCCTATTTGACCCTATCCCATGTCCATTCTGGGCTTCTCATGCAAATGAGTCATTCCTGTAATGAGTGGCATTTCTCTCTGCCCTCAGCTATTTCCTTCAATAACATATCTCTGTCTATTAAAGGATTCTATTGAGCACAAATTTGAGAATAAGGAAAAGACATATATATCTTTCTTCATTTTTGACCCTTCATAATTATCTCGTTTTTCTAAAGAACAAACCTTCTAGAACAAGTATACTCAGTCTGCACTGACATCTTTTAACATTTCCAAATGAGAACCAAACACCACCTTCCCCCTCATACATATCTTCACATTTCTTATAAGTGAATGTCACCTGCCCAATTTCTTATCTTTAACAAATTCAGATAATTCCCAGTGTTTTATTTGGGGTATGGAAATTTCAGCTAATACCTATGTGTGCATGATTAAATGAGAGTGGATTGTTTTATAGCATGGCGGTGTGTCTTGTTTCATTGGTGTCTAAAAATGTAGATAATTTTTTAAAATTCTTTTCAGCACATGTACCAGCCTTAGCAAGTTTTGTTCCAAACTCAGGCACCTTGACTTGGCTTCCTGTACATCAATAACCAACATGTCTCTAAAAGCACTAAGGTAAGGGATTGGATATATTATAGTGTTCACCATATGTACACTAGTTCAAATTAGATCTTTCATCCAATCATAATCTGAAGTCTCAGAGATACCACAAGTATGGTGGCAAATTTTGACTAGGACCATTGATCAGAGGGTAAATAAACATAATACATGAATACCAAAATTATCTGATAGATTTTTTTCCTTCCCAAAGGAATGGAAGGAAGATGAAGCAATGACAGTTGGAATATTGTATACTAGGAGTATGTAACATGTGAAAAAACAGAGTAATGTTAATTCTCTTGAACCCTTTGCCATCTAAACCAGCCATAGTGATAGCTTATTACCATATTACTGGCAACATTTATGTTTAATGAAAACTAGATTATCAATGTCTAATCAGTTCTAAAACCTGATATGTTCATAAATCTCTCAAATCCATCCACCCTAATTCAGATCTTCATTATCTCTCATCTGAGGTATTTCTATAGTGTAAGAGGGGTATTTAAAATATTTAAGGTATGGTCACCAGGAATCAATCGGATATTTAGAATGGACCCAAGTCAGGATGTCTTTTATAGAAGTTTATTTACAATTAAGCTGCTAACTGGTTTCCTCAGATATAGTCTCTTACCTTTCCAATTCATGTTTTACAGCTACTAAATAGATTTCTAATGTTTAGATGTGACCATTTTACTCCTCTGCACAAGAAGCTTCAGTAGCTTCTTTATGCATCTGCAATATATAATGCCTCTATTTGATACTTAAGACTTTTAAAATTTGGCTTCTGGTCATCTTTCTAGGCTGATTACACATTACTCCCCTTCATATCTCTTGTGTTTCATCCCAAATTGTCCTGCTTTCTGGTTCTTGAATGTAACATTTTGACTCTTGCCTCCAAATCATTGCATAGCTCTCCTTCATGGTGTTCCCATGTCCCTTCAAAGTTCAGCTCAAGTACCTCCTCTTTTCAGAGAGCTTTCCTGAGTATCCTATTTGTTAAAAACTTTCATCTCAATCAGTTTGTGTTTGTTTTGCATACATATTTTATTTACTTATGAACACATAACTCTCCAGTAGCATGTAAACTCATTGAGGGCAGATATTGTCTCATTTTTGCATTTGTAACTTCAGTACCTGATTTATGGAAGGCACTTTAATAACACTTGTTGACCAAAATCAGTCAATTTGCCAACATTTATTGAGTTGACAATCACCTTGGCCTGGTGATTCTTTTAGTAAATAGAACTTTTCCCAATTCTAAGGGGTTTTTTGTTTGTCTATTTTTTAAATTCAGTTAGAGCAGAAGTTTCCAAGATGGAGCCAAAGAGATGCCAGATATATTCTATAATCTAATATCAGCTGGAAATTTTAGTTTACACTTTAAAAGTCTCAAGGTCCAGGCTGCCAATTATGAAGCCAGAAAGTAAGAGAAATGTTCTGAGGAGAAAAAATTAAAAAGAATATGAGGTGTAAAGAGTCCTTGGATTTATAAAATATATAGAAAAATACCTTAACACCTAGGTTCGGTTGTTGTTCAGTCACGTCCAGCTCTTTGTAACCCTTGAATAGTTTGCCGTTCCCCAGTTTATTTTACAGATATAGGGAATTAAGGCAAATGGGTAAGTGATATGCCCAGGGTCACACAGCTAGTATTTGAGGCTGGATTTGAACTCAGAAAGATACTTAGGTTATTAGATTAATTGTGATTAAAAGTTACATATTTGGGGCAGCTGGGTAGCTCAGTGGACTGAGAGTCAGGCCTAGAGACGGGAGGTCCTAGGTTCAAATCCGGCCTCAGACACTTCCCAGCTGTGTGACCCTGGGCAAGTCACTTGACCCCCATTGCCCACCCTTACCACTCTTCCACCTAGGAGCCAATACAGAGAAGTTAAGGGTTTAAAACTGTAAAAAAAAAAAAAAAGTTACATATTTGATTAGTAAATAGCATAATAGAACTATAAATCAGGAGAGCTAGGTTTTAATCCCAGCTGTCTCCATTGTGACCTGGAACAAAACACTTAAAGCTTCCTATTCCTATCTCTTCACTTATAGGGTACAAACAATAATAGTTGTGCGGCTGGGCGCACCCCACGTGGGCTCCCCTCCCCGTGTGTAAGAATTGAAACATTAGATCAGATAGTAGTTAGCAAGTTTGAAGTGCTCTTCAGGCAGTAAAGCCAATGGAAAATGTCAAGAATTTAATTTTATCAGTGTGGTCACTTCCTTTAGCAATAAAAATTATAGTTTCCCTGTCAATTAGTAAATGTGTTTCTGAAGTTTCTGTAGCCAAAAAAATTAACCTTCTGAAGTTGGTTCCCATGTTGGAAAAATATCTATTGAAAAACAATTTAATTAGTTAGATTTGCAGTTGCCACTATTGACATGACTGCAGGTATATCTCAGTGACTTCAAAAGACTTATTTCTTGGGGTGGCTAGATGGCTCAGTGATAAGAGAGCCAGTCCTGGAGTCCAGTGGATCTGGGTTCAAATCTAGCCTCAAACACTTCTTAGCTTGCTTGGGCAAGTTATTTAAACTCATTTGCTTAGCCCTTATTGCTCGTCTGCCTTGGAACCAATACTTAATATCGATTCTTAGACAAAAGGTAAGGGTTTTTGTGTGTTAGTTCTTTTGGCATGGAAGCTTGTATATTCTACTATCTGGTTATGGAAATGTATGTTAATATTAAGAAGAGATTAATCATTTCTTCTCTTGACTGAAAATCCAATAAAATGGACTTTGGGGCCCCAAGTCTTGGAGTGATACTTAGTTGTGATAATTTTTTCTGATTTTGGGGTTTTTTAAGCGAGGGATGTCCACTGCTGGAACAACTGAACATTTCGTGGTGTGACCAGGTGACCAAGGATGGTATCCAGGCTCTAGTGAGAGGCTGTGGAGGGCTCAAGGCCTTATTTCTTAAAGGCTGCACACAGGTAATACTCGATGTAGCATTTGTAGAATATGAGATTAAGATAGTGGAGTTGGGAGAGTGAATAGGAGATTGAGAAGGATATTTTTCCCCTGCCACTTGCTTATCAAAGATGTGTTCTCTAAGAACATGTTTTACTTCAGAAAAAATATATAAGAACTTTTAACATCTAGCAAATGATAAACAAATCTAATAGGATTGCTTTTCTTTGAAAGGTCACTCTGAGTACCATAGGGGAAAACAGAGTTTTACTCTGTATTCTTTAACACAGGAAGAAAACTGGTCACATCGTCACTGTTTTGTTTGAGAATGTTGAGTTTTCTATTTTTATGCAGTTTTGGCATTTCTAACCAAATGTTTAGCTATTAAGAAATCTTAAATTTAAATGCCACATTCTTTGACTACTATATGCTACCTATCATTATGGTACCCACATTTCCCTTTTTTATTACCCCATTGTAACAAGGCAAAAAAATTGCAAAGGACAAAATCTTGTTTAAAAGAGATGAAATTCATCTCTTCATTAGAGTGGTAAAGGTAATTTTACATACACTCTTGAGAAGAATGGATTTGGGTTAATGACTCAGTTGTAGTTGTAGGTTTTAGAACAAAATTGATCTCAGACCTCAGACAGTAGTAGAATTATGTCTAGACTACAGGATAGCTTTTTCCATTCTTTTGCCAAGGATGGGTGGGGCCCTGATGTTCTAAGCAGTATGTCAGGATTTTGATTACCTCAAAACAACAGCTTGAGCTTCTGCTTACTTATGGAATCCTGAAAAATATTGATTAGAATACATTTTGTAATCAATTATATGCCATCTGTTCTTAGCACTATAAGCATAGCAGTGATCTTTCACTGGCAAAATACACTTAACACACACCTCTCCAAGAAAATCCACTCTGATTTCCTTTTTCAGCTTCTGCTTCCAAAAGTTTGGTTTTGGAGAGCTTTCTGGAGGATGTGGAGATAGGAAAACTGACTTGGCTTCACAAACCATCTGTAGACCTCTAAGCACATCCATTTTATTAAAAGCATCATTCTTAGACAAAGTGATGCTCATTTCACTTTCCTTTTGAAGATGGTAATATAGATTTGGATTGGTCAAAAAATATGTAAAATAAGAATAATACAAGATAATGTGATTTAAGCCAGGCTTGGAAGTATGAAAAAAAAAACAACATTCTTTTTATGTCTTTGGCGTATTGTATGTTACTTTAGAGATATGGTTGACTCTTGTGGGGATTTTATTGAAGAATGTTAGATTTTAATCTGTCTCCTTTGAAATGTTAGTAACTAGCCTTTTCTTTTTATTGCCTTTCTAGCTTGAGGATGAAGCTCTCAAATACATTGGCACGCACTGTCCTGAACTGGTGACTTTAAATCTGCAGACCTGTTTAGTAAGTAGCTTTCTCTGTGACTCTTGAGTTAGTATGATGGTTATTTTCCTGAGATATTTCTGAAGTATTCCTTCTGAGCCCCTTTAAGTCATCTGAACTAGTTAATGTCTAATGAGAAAGTACTTATCTAATGAGAATCAAAAGACCTTTGTGCAAAGCCTAGGCTAGCCACTTATTAGTTGTGAGGTTGGTCAAATCACCTTACCTTTCTGAGTCTCACTTTTGACACAGATAGATATTTATACTACCTATCTTACAGAGTTGTTGTGAGGAAAGCACTTTGTCATCTTCAAAATTCCATATAAATGTAAGCCATTGTGTCACTATTTTGTATCTTTGAATTAATTGTATCTGTGAATTGATAAAGTCCCCTTTTAAATTCAGTTTGTCTGCAAACTATATGTACAGTTGTACCTGTCTAAAAATCCCTTCAAATTACTCAGAAAAATTGCTGGAAAAATCTATCAGGGACCCAGAATGTTTGATAGTATGATATATTCCTAAAAATTGGATGTAGAACGAATGGCCCTAAGAAGACCAGAACCTTAGACCTCAACAAAACAAATTGGTGAGAACTTTAGGTATGCTACATTTCCAACCTGTTGCTTTCATCTATGTGCATTGTATTTATTTGCATATTATTCTTAAACTAGAGGATAAAATAAACAATTCAACCTTCTGATCTTTGGAATTATTATTGTTGAGATGAACAACTCCCAGAGTGGTGGTTATTAATTTTGCTTAGCAGGACTGGGAAGTGAAATGGAAGATAACATTTTTATATAGAACCTTAGAAGTGTGTTTTAATCAAACTTCTCCTTTATCTTGTGGCTATTCAGGTAATAAATGCTGCACCTGCTGTCTTAAAATGTTCCTTCTTGCCTTTGTAAATCTCCTCTCCTTTTTCTCCTACCTTCTTTCTTCCTCTGCTGAAGAGCACTACCATGGCCAATGCTAACATCCTTTCCATCAACCAGAAGTACTAAAAATGAATGCCTGCAGAGCTGCTAATGTAGCTCTAGATTGAGTTGCAGTTAGGGGCTTTACTATTCTTATTCCTTGCCTAATTAAAATTTTGATCATTCTGACTTGTCTGCCCCTGTGTTTGTTAGAAGAGTTTTTCTTGGACATTCTTAAGTAATATGCATCAATTTTCTTTCTGAAGAAGAAAAAAGGGGCAACTAGGTTGGCTCAGTGGATAGAGAGGCCTAAAGATGGAGAGGCTCTGGATTCAAATGTGGCCTCAGACACTTCCTAGTTGTGTGACTTTGGGCACCTCCAGTTGTCTAGCTACATTATTGTACTAATGCCTTGACACTGCAACTTATATTGATTCCAAGACAGAAGGTAAGGGTTTTTCAAAAAAGGTATGAAAAGAAAAAAAATTTTTAATCAGAAAGTTGATTATCTTTGATCTTAACATTCAAAAAAACAAAACAAAAACCACCATTCTTTTCCTTTTGTCAAGGTATGTCAAATTACTTTGTTAGCAGGTAAAGCACCAAGTAATTATTTGTTTAAATTAATTCAGTTGGTAGAGATTAATGAACAGTTATAATATTGTCCATATTACTTCTTGTAATGCAGCCAATTGTTAAACTCTCTTCCCATTCAATTCCTATAACATAATTCATCCCTAAAAATATGGAGAAATGTCTCATTAAAACCTATGCTCAGGATGTTGCCCAATCTCTTTATTTAACACTGAAGAATCTTTGCTGTATTCCCAACTCGTACTCTTCTTGAGTAATCAAAAAGACAGAATTTTAGTAAATTTCAGCATCAAAGCTAGTGAATAATTGATAAAGCTATTCTCTCCTATGTAGTCTTCTCATCCTTACCAGTTTTTGAAAAACAAAGAAAATTATACAACTTTGCAGATAGTTTTTTCTCTTTTCAAGTCACGTTAATACTTCTTGTTTCTACATAAGTCCCTCCCCATTATATACTATCCTCCTTTAATTGTGTTTTCCTGGGTCCCATAAGGAGAGGGGAAAAAATAGTTAAACCAAACTACCTATATCTAATCTTACCTAACAGTCTTTAAAATATTCAGTAGCCAAAGTACCTCAGCTCTCAGTTTAAGTTGGAGGGGGGAGGGTTTCATCATTAGCCCTTGTTAAGATTAAAAATGATAAAAACTGTTATAATAATAAAAATTAGTATTTTAATTAAAGCCATGGCCATGCTGCTATCCTTCCCGTGCCTGCTAGCTAAGAGACCAGTTGAAAGTCACTTCTCCCTATTTAAAGCTGTCCCTCACCTTGAATACGTAATCCAAAACAGGAAACCTGTTGGACCACGAGAAATGTAGTTTTTTAGGTCCCCATGTGTCCATAGAAAATATATATATTTAAATGGCATCTCCCAAATTCCAATTTTACACTCTTAGAGTCAGCCATTAATTTTCAAAATGGTATAACAAATTCTGTTTAGCCAGGTAACTGTGCACTGACCCCCAAACACATTTTCCCCCTTTATTAACCATCCAAATCTAATAATGCTTTGTATTTGTATTCTACTATTTAATGTTCACCTGGTTTTTGTTATTTCCCCCCTCATAACAAATACTTTGTGTGACGTAGGCAGAGTAGAGATTCATTTTTACAAAAGAAGGTTAATTGAATCCAAATGGTGTCACACTGTTTAATATTAGATTTGGAAAACATCATTCTCCCATCCTGTTGCCTGCCTCTCTGCATTAAGAGAACACAGTATCAAGCGACAATTTCTTTCTCGAGTTATTTCACAGTCTTGTGCAACTCAAACTTAATAGAACTGAAAAGACTAGACAGTATGTTAAATATTTTATTCCCATTGCCTATTTTCCATTATACTTGACCTGAATTCTTTTAGCCACAATACCTGCTTTTTTTTTTTTTAATGGCTTTTCTCCTCTTTGACTAATACCTAGAATTTTACTTTTCATCTTAGCAAATCACAGATGATGGTCTTATTACAATATGCAGAGGCTGCCACAAGTTACAGTCTCTCTGTGCCTCTGGCTGCTCCAACATCACAGATGCGATCCTGAATGCCCTTGGTCAAAACTGCCCTCGGCTTAGGTAAGTATCCCATCTTTTGCCAAAGAGCAGAAACCATATTAGTCATATTTCTTTATTTCACAATCCCATCGTTCTAAGATCAAAGTTTTGAAGCTGAGTACCTTCTCTATATGTAGCTACCTAGCCTGTATCACATTTGGCTTGTAACCATCTAGAATAGGAGAATTTGCTCCATATCTTCCTCTTCTGTCTGTCTTCACTAGTAAAAGTCATCTTCTTCCTTTTCTTTTCTAATGGCAGTGAAATATCAATCCACTGAGTTCTAATTTTCCTTTCACTCCTCTTCCCTTCCCCCATTGTACATAGAAGCATATGTAATAGTCATGTAGGCCTCAAGTCAGACACTAGTATGCTGGAAGTTGTATTTTTTTAATTCACATTGCATTTAACTTTGTTTTCCTCTTACATTAAAGACTGCTTCATTAAGCACACAGAAGTGTTTTTCTAGGGAAGCTCAGAAATGTTAGATTTGAAATAATTCGGTGGTCAGTTTTTTGTGATAAGATTTTGCTTGGTAAATATAGGGGAGGAAAAACAAATAGCTCATTAATATATAGCAGTGGTACTAAATAATAAAGTTTTGTAAATGGAATCTTCAGAATTTTTGTTCAAGAAATTTTCATGTTAGAATTAGTAGAAGCAGAAGCCTAGAAATAGTTTCACTTATTTTATCTGTATCCCATCAAGGCCAGTACCTGGTATATAGTAGGGGGCTTAATAAATGTTGATAGTTGATAGTGTGCTTTTTCTGAGTTATCAGAGAAGATGTTGAAGAACTTCATTGACATTATCATTCAATGTTATTTCTTAATTTTAAAAATTGAATTCTAAGCCCTAGTCTGTAACTTTTTAAATTTTCATGTGACCTACCAATTTAATTGGCTTGTTAAAGGAGTTTAATATACAGGTGGTTGTAGAAAATTAGGTTTAAATCAAATCTTGTTTTCCCCCTACTTGATATTTCCTCCTTTATGATATTACAATTTCAGAGACACTTTTCATTTCTGATTTTCTTCATTGGCAGTAACTTTCTTGTACCTGATATTTAAGTTTTCTGGCTAATTAAATATAATTAAATAGGCTACGTAGTAGCCATCTCAAGCAGTCCTGTCTGAAATATTGAGATCCCTTGCCTTTGACTAAAGAGGGAGAATTGCTTTTTAACTGCTTTAGGATTGTGGGTCTCAGAGGTGACTGATAGTGCTTGAGTTCCTTGGGAGATGAGAGGTTGCAGTAGGGGTGCAAACAGTAAGGTCAGTTAGCATATAGCATTGGGCTACTCGCTTATTTCTGCTGAGGCTGTGTTTGAGAAAATCTGCATCTATGGGGACCTGCTTTTCACAGAATATTAAGCTTTAAGATGTGTCATGGTTGGGGATTGGGAATGGGAAGTGACTCTAATTCAAACAAATAGCTTTTAGTGGATGTATCTTGTTGAAGACAGCATTCAATATATTACTCAATATATAACTCAGGATTAAGTTTACTAACTAGTTGTCCAACAGTATGCTTTTGGGTTCTTTCATTGTGTCTCCAGTATGTATGGTATTTATTACAGGACCCCACCTTATAATGATTCCATGAAAATAGATGGAGTTATGTTTACACAGAAATGCTTGATAATAATATCATTTTATGTTAAATCACCCTTTTCTGCATGGATTAGGGAATTTTATGTCACAACTTTCTGTAGTCAGATGCCTTAATTTTTTCCCCCTTTTCTCTGTTTTTTTAAATTGTTTTTTGTTTTTCCTTTTGGACAGAATATTAGAAGTGGCAAGGTGTTCTCAGCTAACAGATGTAGGCTTCACTACTTTGGCTAGGGTGAGTACTATTGTTGATCTCTGTTTTAAGATTTATTTTGCATATTAATTTCAGGGGGAGATGATGAATCTTACCCATTTGGGTCAAAGCCAAGATCTAGCTATATAACTTGATGTTTCAATTCACTAGTCTCACTACTTCCCCAACTTGCAGAAATGTAGGATGTAACCTTCATGGAGAGCTTATCTGTGATCTGACTCAGCAAACCCATTCCCCATAACTTTAGAAGTTTAACTGTATTTGCAAGAGCCTTTCTGTATTTTCCAAGAAAAATAGCTCATAATGGTATGGAAGTGAAATTATAAGTACATGATCTTTGCCAGAGGATGAGTGCCAGCCCTCCCTATTTTCTGAGATTCTGTTTATGTTCAGAAAGGCTGATTACCAGGAGATTTGTTACCAAGGGATAAGTTCTTTTCAGGCACAGCACTTTATGAAGACCTGTTTACTGAAGCAGTATAAAAAACTTTGAGTTTTACTTTCTAATATGTGAATATTTATTATTTATAAATCATTTTATATGTACTGCTATGTAAGGATAAAATGTTTTGAATTTTTTTGCTAATGGTACAAAAAACTTTTGTTCTTATAAGAATGTTAATAATTCTTCCAAACCACCAAATATGTGGCATTCTTTATATATATATATACTTTTTTTTTTTAAACCCTTAACTTCTGTGTATTGACTTATAGGTGGAAGAGTGGTAAGGATAGGCAATGGGGGTCAAGTGACTTGCCCAGGGTCACACAGCTGGGAAGTGTCTGAGTCCGGATTTGAACCTAGGATCTCCCATCTCTAGGCCTGGCTCTCAATCCACTGAGCTACCCAGCTGCCCCCATTCTTATATTTTTAACAAATGGGTTACTTTTAATTTGGAAGATGTTTTTAGCAGGTTGGAAAATGAAATATATCTAAATGTGAAGTTATGAGAGTTTTAATAGGGAGTGTTCTTACATTGTGAGAATAACAAGGAAGTTGAGAATGTGAGAGACAGGAAGCTTATGATGTCCGTTGTAATCCTTCCACATCTTCTTTAATCTGTGCATTCATTCTGCATCCATACTGAAAACAAAACTACACTCCTTGGGTTACCTGCCACAACTGTGAAGTGATAGGGAGCTAGATGGGGATATACGGGTGAGGGAGATAGGGGAGGTGTGGTGTTTTTAGTCTTTGCAGCTGTTCATATAGGGTGCCGGTCATAGGTTATAATTAGTCTGAGGGGTTGTTATAGAAGGGGAGAAGGTAGAAGTTTTTGCCATCATCTGAAACCAAATGTGAGAGAGTTGGAATAGGAAAGCATTGTTTGCTGTTTATGGGTGAGGGAAATGGTTAATTGCATTGAAGATAAATCCCATGATTGACTCTTGGGGAGAGGGTGGAATTGGACCCATCTTTGAACCCTCTGATTGGTTACCCCTTTAGGTGTGCCACAGCCCCACTTTGGAGATCACTGTACTAAAATATAAAGGGGTTGCAATCTTCATAGGTGGAGGAAGTACCCACACCAATGAAATCACAGATTCTTGAAGTAAGAGAATTGGAAACCTAATTTGGTTGTCTTAGTGTTTGTAATGTAAATTGAATGCTAAAAAGAAATACTAGACTTTAAAATAGGAAGACTTTTTAGATTTTCTGTACTTTACCATTTTGGAATGCTTTGTATGGTAGTTCTTCTTTAAAACTAGAATGTCTTTGACTAGTATAATGGCATGTGTGAAGGAACATTGACTTTTAGGAACAATGATGGAATATGACTTAGACATGACATCTATAAACTAATGGAAAAGCACTAAAAATAAGATATGCCCATCTCCAAGGAAATAATTTTTACAAAATTCTTCATTCTTGAAAGGATTTCCTTAATAGTAAAATTTTCAGTGCTCAACAATTTTGTGCTGTAACCCATCCTACATTCTCCATCAGATTGTCTTCTTTATCATCCCTACTCTTTCACTAAATCTTCAATCTCTCCTTATCTGCTAACTGCTTCCCTGCTGTTCCTGTTCCCCCATCTATCCCCCAGTCTTTAAAAAATTCTCACTTGATCTAACCATCCTTGCTAGCTATCTTCCTATCCCTCTCCTACCTTTCATGACTAAACTTCTTGAACAAGCCATCTTAATCCATGTTTCCACTTCTTCCCTTCTTACTCTCTTTTTCAGCAGTTTGGCTTCCAAACTCATCATTCCAGCAAAAACTGTCTCTAAAGTTACCAGTGATCTCATAATTGCCAAATCCAATGGCTTTTTCTCCATTCTCAGTCTTCTTGATCACCTGTAGCCTTTGAAACTACATCATCATCATCATCATTGTTGTTGTTATTATTATTATTATTATTATTATTATTATTATTATTATCCTTCCCTGTCTAATTGCTCTTTTTCAGACTCTTTTGTTAGGTCTTCCTCCACCAATGCCCCCAAACTGTAGTGTGTACCTCAAGGTTCTATCTTAGACTGTCTTCTCTTCTCCCTCTAAACTACTCTAACTTGCTGATCTCATCAGTTACCTTCAGTTTTCATCTCTATGAAGATCTTTATCAGATCTATCTGTCTAACCCTAACCTCTCTCCTGACCTCTTTGAATCATCAGCTGCCTATTAAACCTCTCAAATTCAATATTTCCAAAAATGAACTAATTATCTTACCCCTAAAACCTTTCCCTCTTCTGAACTTTCTTGTTACTATCAAGGGTACCATCCTCCTCCTAGTTACTTAGGTTCACAACCTCAGTGTTGTCCCTGACCCACATTCACTTCATATATCTAGTCTTGGCAAGTCGTTATTGTCGATTTTATCTTCAGAATATCTCTCATGTCTCCTCTCTACTCAGCTGTTATCCTTGTTCAGAGCCTCATCACCTTTTATCTGGACTATTACAGGAGCCTTCTTAGTTAGCTTCCATCCTCTACTCAGCTACCAAAGTGATCTCTAAAGTGCAAGTCTGACTGACCATGCTACTCTTCTACTTAGTAAACTTTAGTAGTTCCCTTTTTACCTCCTGAATAAAATATAAAGTCCTCTCAACTTTTACAGTCCTTCATAACCTGACGTGTTCTTACATTTTCCTTTTTATCCAGTGACATTGGCCTTCTTGCAGTTATTCCTCACATCCTCACAGTAGTCTGTCTCCCAACTCTACCTTTCTACTGCTTCTTCTCCATCCCCCCCAAATACCCAAAATTTTCTGCCTCCTGGCTCCCTTTAGTACTCAGAACTTATCTTATTCTGCAAGAGGCCTTTCCCAGTCACTCCACAGCCCCCCCACAGTTAGTACTTTCCCTCTGAGAGTTCCCTTCCATCCACTCTGTATATCTATTATGTACATATTGTTCACATGTTGGCTTCTCCATTAGAATGTGAGTTCCTGAGCTCAGGAACTGTGCTTTTGCCTTTCTTTGTATCTCCAGCACTTAGCACCTTGCTTGGCACATGATAAACACTTAATAAATGCTTGCTGACTAACTGACCTAGAACTGGTAAATGATTCAGTGCTTCAGATTTGAGAAATCCTCGTTTCATGAATGTCCTCCCAAATGCAAAATCACAAGAATTGAACTCCAAGGATGACATTAGAATGATGTCATCTCTGAGATTCCCTCAGGTTCTATGAGTTATTTTAATCCTCTTCATGTTCTAATATTCTATTTACACTTTGCAGAATTGCCATGAACTTGAAAAAATGGACCTTGAAGAATGTGTTCAGGTAAGAGGACTGGATCTCCAGCGCTTTGGACCATTACCCAGAATGCTGTAGTTTTGCAAAAGCACCATCATTAGCATAAGGAAAGGTCCAAAAACCACATTTTTAAAAATGCCTGAATTTGTTTGAAGGTGATATTGAAGAAACAACCATATTATGTGTTCTGACTTTTCCAGGCTTCAGGAGATCCCAAGTCCTAAACATCTGAGGCTGCACAGAGTGCTGCTCCAGAGGTGGAATTTCCTTGACTTTCTAGGACAGTTTTTCTACAGGCAGATAGAAACACTATTTAGTTCAAGAATCTTGTGGCCATTAATAGATGGAGCAGAGGGAGTATGGTCCTATCAGTGATGGATAAATATCTTGAATTAGACCACATTGGCATTGTGAATTGGAATAAGTCACTTCACTTTTTATAAAGCTAAAACTATAAACTATAAACAGTTGATGATCTTAATCGCTAGAGGGAATTCTCATACTGGGAATTCACCCTACTGATGAAATCACAGCTTTAGACCCTCACAGTGATTGAATTTTGCCATTTAGAGAGTAATAACTATTCAAGCTTTGGAATTTTAAATCCTGGGTTTCTGCATACACCCCTTCTGCTTTTTGGTCAAATAGTTCAAGGTCTACGAATGTTTTAGTAACTTTTTATCATAAGGCCACATTCCCTCATTAAGGTAGTCAGAAATGAAATGTCAGCAAGGCTTATTGTTCTTGAAAAGAACCTAACTTGTAGGGTGAGTCCTGTAAGCATGCCTCTCTGTTCTACCAAGCAGAGCCAGAAATTTGTTGTCTGCTATCCCCTTCCCTGACTCTGACATCTTTATCAAGGTTTGATATTTAAATTAGTATTATCATAGCTGCTGTATGATAGCCTAACAAACATCCTCTACTGAAAATCCTTTGAGGGATCACACAGACTGCCTTCCTTGTCACTCTTTGTTCCCCTATGCTCATCAGTGTCAGCTCTGTCCTTCCTGGCTGTCCCTGGAGAAGTCGTTCTGGAACCCCCCTCATTTGTTAAACTGTTCGTATTAGACTTATGGTGTGCCCCCCGCCCTCCTCAAAATTAATTTGTCTGTGTTTTCTATTTAATTTATATGGACACATTCCTCATCAATAGAATATAAGCTCTTTGAAGGCAAGGGCTTTTTCATTTTGTCTTTGTATTGTTCATCTGTGTCCCCTCACACCTAGTACAGAACATGAACCCAGTGAAAGCTCAGTGCTCATTGAATTAAAAAGAAAGAAATCTAAGAAAGATTTATTCCTATGTTTCTTTCAGATAACAGATAGCACATTAATTCAACTCTCTATACACTGTCCAAGACTTCAGGTGTTGGTGAGTTTGATCTGCGTGACTATAATTTAGTCTCTTCTTCAGGACCAGTACCATGAATTTGCTTTCATGAGAATGATGCATGATTAGCTGCATTTTTGGAAAGAGTTTTTTTTTTCCTCCAAAGAATTGCCTACTTATAGAGTGCCAGGGGAGGACCCAAATGAAGGGGAAGATAAGGTAGGAGCTAGAAATGTTAAACATAACATGCACCAATTTAGAGCTTGGAGACTGAGATAACTGATATGCAGAAGCTGAGATGTCCTTTGCAAATTGTACTCTACTGTGAATGTTTAAATCTTCAGCAACCTGGGGATGAGGTGGCTCAAATATAGATTTCTTCTCACCTCCAAATCAGAGGTACCTGTAAGAAAGAACAAAGGAACACTTGCTGGAGAAGCTTTCCTCACTATAAATTTCTATTAGTACAATGGGAACGCAACCTGGCCAACAGTGCTGTATTTAAACTCATTTTTTGATGTATTTCCCAAAGAGGGAAACCTGTAGGACTGAATTCCATATAAAAGTACTTGAGGGAGAGAAAGAACCAGGGATTTAAGAGAAATTAAAGACTGGGAGGTAGAGGAGGGGTTGAGAAAGGCTATGAAAGGTAGGATAAAAGGTTTGTTACTGATAATAAGGCAGAAAGGAGACTTAAAGATTACTTTCATATATTTAAAAATGCCCCCACAGAGGCCTCAGGTATAAAAATTATTATCAGTTGGCACTTACTACTATATTATGTGATTCTTTACCAGGTACCCAAATTTTAGTACTAATTCTCAAGAAGTGACCCACTGACTTAATTGTTCTAGAAAATAGAAGACCTTTTATGGAATGCCAGTTCCTAATTCATGGGCTGACTCTGTTATCATGTATTACACAGTGTGCTCTCAGTACCCTAAAAGGAGAACTCATTTTGAATTCATTATAGTAATCATGAATTATTTCAGCCCTCTCTTTGTTCTTTTTGGTTCTAGAGTCTGTCTCATTGTGAGCTGATTACGGATGATGGAATCCGTCACCTGGGGAATGGGGCCTGTGCCCATGACCAGCTGGAGGTGATTGAGCTGGACAACTGTCCGCTTATCACAGATGCATCCCTGGAGCACCTGAAGAGCTGCCACAGCCTTGAGAGGATAGAACTGTATGATTGTCAGCAAATCACACGGGCTGGAATCAAGAGACTCAGGGTAAGAAGCAGCAGTATCATCCTCAAAAATCTTGTATACTTATTACCATGCTAATTGTTCTCCAGATTTGTATTTATATTTTAATATAGATCAGCTAGAGGAGAGAACATGAAGAGAGTGCAGCCCAGTCTGTCCAGATCATAAAAATACTTTGTATTGGATTTGAGAATTTAGTATCACTTTCTTACATAAATAACAAATATATGTTAAGCACTGTGTGCAAAGCACCATACAATGTGCCTTATATGGAGGTATTATCTAATAAATGAAGATAATACAAATATTAACATATATGTTAAAATAATGGTAATCCAAACTAACACTTTGTACTTCTTATTCTGTGTGTGAGGTAAACTCTAACAAGGAGATTAGATTAGGGGAGACTGCATAGAGGAAGGAGCATTTAAACCAGGACTGGGTAAGATTGGGTAAGAGCTGAAAAATCAAATTTTGGGATGCAGTAGTATTAGGAATCATTCAGATGTAATGATCTCTTTAGGGAAGCAGAAACTAATCTACTGTAAGTATTGGACAGAGATGGGAGGGACTGAGGAGAGAAGAAAAGATTTGGAAACCTGGATCCATTCCAGGTTTTTTAATAGCACTCTTCTAGTAAAACAGAAGCCTAAAACTCCATCAAGAGTAGAACATCCTCCTTCAAAGAGTGCTTGACTTGCCCATCTCTCTTCTCAGGCTTGATGGACTAAGAACATGCACTTATTCAGGTAATTTCTATTTGAGAAGTACAATTGAAATTGCATGTTACCTTTTCAACCAAGAGAAAAGGAAGGCCACTGGCCAACCAAAATATTTCATTATTTATTGCCCACATTCTTAATGCAAGTACTTCCAAAAGGAAAGTTATAGCTTTAGGGGGGAAAAATCTTGCCTGTAATATTTGTGTAGAGTTTTAGCATATTTATAATAATTATTATGTTAATTTTCTGTTTGATTTCTTCTAAATTGCTTGTTTATACTCTAGCCTCTTCCTTTAGGATGGGCTTAAGTATTTAGCCAAATCTCCTTATTTTATTGATCTAGACACTAAGGCTCAATGAAATTAAATTGTCAGAGCCTAAACTAGAACTAAGAGCTTCCAGCTCTATAGTTCCCTTTTCTTTGTGTTGCCTTCATGTCTATTCAACTTTGGTTGTCTTTCTAAAAAGTTTCATTGTTCTATCTTTCTAGACCTCTCAGTAATGTTTCTGTCTTGTTTCAGACCCATTTACCCAATATAAAAGTTCATGCCTACTTTGCACCTGTCACTCCGCCTCCATCAGTAGGGGGCAGCAGACAACGCTTCTGCAGATGCTGCATCATTCTATGACATTGGAGGCGGTCAGCCTTGGCGAACTAAGTATTTAATGACACTTCTAGAGTTACCACGGAGTCTCTCCAGCGGAATCGACCCCAGTGTTCTGAGCAAGGGCCAGAATAGAGGGCTGTGTCCGGATCCCCCAAGCCACACATACACATGCATAAACACCCACACCGTCCACTCCAGCTGATGTACTCTGTGACAGTGGGACTTTGAATCTGTGTTGGCTTTTTTCTGACAGGTAGATTGGTATAACTTAAAACCATTCCTACTGGGCATGCTCAGAAGAGAATCACAGTCCAAGGTGGGGGGCGTTCCAGCAAACCCAGGGTCACTGCTGCTGGGGTTTGTTTGTTCTTTTGGTTTGGGGTTTCTTTTGGGGATGTCAGAACACTAATGAGAGCTCTCCAAAGAGAAGGAGAGTATGGACAAATACAGTAAATGTTGCATCCAGGGACCAGAAAGAAAGAAAAATCCTTCCTCCCATAAGAGAATGAAGATGGCAGCCATCCATCAAGAGACTGTATTACAATGCTTCTCTACTTCCTTGTTTGCATACCAACATGCTGAGCATGCTCACATCGAAGGCTCATCAGTTAGAATTTTTAGTTCAGAGATTTCCTAGATGGTCACAGTGATTTAGCTTGAAATCTCTGATATCCAAAGTTGTTTCTTTTGTTCACTTATTCATTGTGTGGTTCTCCCTAGCTGTTTTCTCTGTGTTGGTCTGCGTCCATGTCTCATTTTTTCTTTGTGTTGTTTGCTAAAGCATTCTCTCCATACTGTCTCTGGCCTGCTCACCCTTTGTCTGTTTTGCTGTCTTCCAATTTAAAGCTTTCCATTTGGGGTGACTTAGGTTGAGGCTACTGGATACTTTTTAAAGAAAAGTTATTTATTGGTAAAAATGTTTTAAAATTCCACTTTTTTATCAATAGAAAGACTGCCTGAGGCTGTCTAAGAAGCTCTAAAGAGCAGATGAAGGAAAATGAGCTGAATCTAAGCTCTCTCCCTCCCCCCCCCTTCCTTGTGGAAACAACTCCAATTTTTTGCCTTGTGAGTTCCTTCTTAAGAGAACATAGCTTGTGACCTATGAGACACAGGTGGCTATGTGCAATAATGCTCCCTATGATTTCTTGAGCTGAATCCCATTAATCACTTGAGTGTCTTGTGTAAGGCATGAGAGAGAATGGCATTTTTAGAGCAGAATTGATTGGGGGAAATGCCAAACCTTAGCCTAAAAACCCCTTGACCCCTCTTTGAATGTCATGCTGTGAACTGAGATTTACATATGCTTAACAACATTGCAAACTTTCACGTTGGCCAAGTGTTTTGTCTCAGAATACTGGTAGATGAAACATTGCTGTCTGTGCTGCCAATTCTTATCTGTCCCTTCTTCCCCTCCCACTCCCCCTACCCCTACCCCAACCTGAGCCCTATGATAATATGTGTGACTATTTGAATTTAGGGTCACCAATTTTAGGTCTAATGTTGGTAGTTCAAAGGACCAGCAAAACCTTTTCAAAGAAGTCACCCATAGTCTTTTGTTGATAAAGTCTCCAGATAGTCATGTGGGGTTTGGACTCTTGAGAATCCTGAGAAGAGCCTCCACAAGGCCTAAGATAATTAATGCAGATGGAGGTGGTCTTTGGCTCTACTTGCATATCTGTGCTTGAGAATGAGATAAGAAAGGGGTTCAGGGCTTGAGATTAAGAGAATTAACAACCAAGCGTGACCCTCTCTACATCCTAGTATCTGATGGGAACAATACTGTACTTTTGTGCAGAAAAATTGAAGGAGATTGGGAAAAGGAGATAATTTTCTAAAGCACAAGTAACAGATTTATAGGCCTTCAGATTTGGAACTTTTTGTTGTTGGTTTATAGGAGTTTGCTTTTTCAGTCAAGATCGACTTTTGTCACCTTCTAACTGATCTAAGCAGCTCCAAGGGTAATTTTTCCCATTGCAGGTGATGGCTCTCTTGTAAGACCACCAGCATATGTTGAACTAAACTGGGTCTTTTTTCTTCATTGATTAGAAAGGCATCAGTAAATGAGAGAGTGCTAGGAAGGAGCCTATGGCATAACCCACCATTTTTATTGTGTTTAATTTTTATTTTGATCTTATTTTGCTCAGAACCTCAAAGAACTTTCTCTCTTCCCAGTTCCTTATTTTGGGAATACCTAAAAAAATAACAAGTTTATAAAGTGACTGATTCAGCAGATTTAGTAGTTTCATTACCATAGCTGATGACTTCTTTGTATTAAATTTTGAAAAATGTAATGGGGAAGGAGATGCTGAAAACTAATAGTGGCATCATATTCAGGGCCCTTTTTCAGTAAAAAATGCTTATTGTTCAGGTCTGTTCAAGTTCATTGTTTAGGACCATAAAATTCCTTACCAGTCCACTGGGGGAGGAGAGAAAGAAGAATGTAGAAGTGAGTGGCACTTATTAGGCTATCCAAGGCATAATCTGAACAGATGTCAATTTGAAACATCTTACCCAAAAAATCAAAATTATTCCTTTTCAGGGGCATAACTTCTCCTATTCAGAAAGTTTTGGGGACCTAATTTCTAACTATGGAAATCTGTCTCAAATGAAGATTAGGACTGATTTGTCTTGATCCTGGTATGCCTTGCCGTAGGAAGGAAAGTGCCATTCTTTTAGGAATCATGGGGAAGAGATCTCAAATGAAACTTCTGGTGCATTGTTTTAAGTCTGTAGTGGGTTGCACTGGCCAATTTAATTTTTAATGCTTTAAGCATTAGAATTTAGGCTTTACGTATTTTTGCTGACAACTGTGATCCTTTCAAGCTTGGAAAGAATTCTCATTAGAATGCTTCAGAATGATTATAAAGAGAATCCCTTTGCCTTCATTCAACTAAACCCTAATGACTTGGAGAAGGCTATCTTAACTTCTAAAAACATAAGATGTAATGATCTTACCTTGATTGGAAAGGAGTGTGAATTTATCATTTTTCTCATTCACCAATAACCTAAAATTCTATCAATGACTATGATCTTAAAAGGTCTTCGGTCAAATCCTTCTTCCTCTTAAACATATGTCAGGCCATTTGCCTGTTTTTGCTGGCCCTCTTAGATTTACCACTTGTAGTAGAGAACATAGGATCTTGAATAACTCAAGAGTTCTTCTCCTTATAGAATTGGTTTCAGGGTAAAAAGAAGCCCTACCCAACTAAGTTATCATAAACCAGGGGACATTGGTGCTATTCCAACTGAAGTGAATTCATGAATGTCAGTCATGAATTTTCTGATCATTCTTTTCTACCTATCACCATCCCTCCAAACATCAACCAGTAAGGCCCTTTTCCTGATTTTATTTCTATACTTTTTCCTCTCAAGACTTTTTTTAAACCAGTGTCCCTCTTCCATTCGAAATAAAATTTCTACCACATCCCAACAGTACTAAAGTCATGTCATTTGTCTCCAACTCCATGCCTTTCCTTCCAACTTATTCTTAGCAAAACAAAACCCTGATCATCTTTGGACTCTGCCATTCTCTGGTGAGTCAGACCATTTTTCATTAGGTCTCAGGTTTGCTTGTTGATTTGGAATGAGCTTGAAAGCAAGCCTTTCATTGGATTTATCCTAGGAGAAAGGATTTCTGACTTTAGGTTTTTTTTTTCTTTGCAATATTAGAACTATGATGAATATGAAAGTACATTGTACTCTTATTTCTCTATGTTTTTTCCTTCTATTCTAATTTCATCTCTTAACATGGTATTTTGGGACACTGCTATTCTAAAGAGACTTTTAAATAATCTTTGTAAATTTCCAATAATCTCCACATCCATTAGACTTATTTTATCAGATACAAGTCAGAAACTTGTTACATGTTCTTTTAATCATATATTCCAGAAAGATTCCTATGAAATATTTTTATACAATCCTCACTCACCCAAAGTGTGTCCCCCACTGAACATTAAAATAATACCAAATTAACCAGAACTGAAAATATAGAAAATGCAACCATATCTTTTAATTTCCTTGTAAGATACTGTTGCCAGTTCTTCAGTGCACCAATTGCAGCACTGAGGGAGGGGGTTTAAAGGTAAGATTTTTTAAAAGTACCTTGAAGTTGAACGATGGGGAAAATAGCTGCACTTTGGGTATTGTAAACTGGAATGGGGAGCATCTGTATGTCCTTATTTGCTTTTCTTATCCCTATCAACAGTATGTTCAAGAAATTTAATAAAATTTTGGAAGGTTTTTTTTTTTTTTGGTTGGGAGGGTGGTTGGAGGGCGTTGTAAGGAGGGAAGTTATTAATGCATTATGATTGAGCCCTGACCACTATCTAAATTGCTGCTGCCATCCCTCAGACCACTACCATTAATTACTCCACCATGGGGACATATTGGAAAAAAAAAGATGATGTACTACCATTATTTAAGGGTAGAATGAGAGTATGGGTGATGAAGATACCTCTTTTCATCTGCTAACAGATGGTCTGTAGGGCACCAGGAGCTTTTGAAAGCTTTTCAGAAACATTGTTACCTCCATCTACTACTTAGCTGTTATGCTTTATGTCCCTCAAATCTATTGATTAGTAGAACCTTTGGGCAGAAGTAAAGTGTTTGAGTTGTAGATCTTGAAGCAGAACTGCCCAGTGAGGTCTGATAGCCCCAAAGGAATGGACAGGGGGCAAATGTAGAGGGTCTCCTTTCCATTCACCGCAGGCCTCAAATTTGAGAGTAAGCTTGACAAGGCCAGATTGTGTTACCAGATAATTTAGGGAAAGAGCAGTGCTAACCTCATTATACCTGTGTAATTAATTATGCAGATGTGCTCTAAAAGCCAAGGTTCTAAAAGGGAGGGGTGAAAGAGAGCATATAAATTGATATTAAGCTGACATTACCCTGCCCTCCCATTTCTTTTTACATATAGAAAAATCCTTATGAAATGGAATGAGTTCTTAGCATGGTATTTTTTCCAGAGCTCCTTTTTTTTCTCAGTATTATTTCCTCATTTCTACTCTTTATAACTGTCATCTCAGCTTTGGGACTTTGTGCTAGAGAATTTCAGGAACTAATCCCAAATCTGTACTTGGGTACATTGTGTCCCAGTGGAGTCCCATTTAAATTTCAGCAGAAAGGGCTTCATTGTAATTGCACATAGATGTGGTATTAAAAAGTTGTGTTACTTTCATTTCTGACTCCTTTATGTATGTATATGATGTATAGTCACATTTCAAACTATAACTAAACCACAGTGTCTTCTTGGCTACATCATTGGAGGGGCCACCAGGATTGATAAACCCATGTGAGTCTTCAGATTCTGTAAAAAATTGATTATCTGGTCATTTGTAGTATGAATATCTTCTAGAGTCTTTTGCCTTGGGTTTGTGCTTTTTGTTTTGTTTGGGGAAGCATTGAGTTAAGGAAAGGAGCAAATGACTGTTAGGGTGTCTTGCCTTGGGGTAGAAGAATCTACTCTTTGGGTCAGTTCCTGGCCTGGAAACACCCAATATCATCAAATTGTAGATAATTTTCCTACTTTGTGATTACTCTCTTTTCCCTACCCCACCACCCATTTGTCCTTTTCATACTAAAGTTATTAACGAATAGTAATAATTTCATTCCCTCTCCTCCTTGATTTTGGGGGGGGGGGTGTTGGCTTTCCAGTCTGTATGAAGTATATGTTGGAGGTTGGAAGGGATTACTATAATCAAGTGACATTTCCCTTCAGCATACTGTATCTAAAACCAGAACCAACCTATGAACAAATTCTTATAAGTCCTAGCTGTGTCAAAATTGATACAATTGAAATAGTTGCCAATGGTACCTGACTTTTCAGTTAGGGCCAGGGCATGAGAGGTTAGGTGGCAGTTGGAAGCTTCCTCCTTTGGGATCTGGAAGAATGTAGGTTGGTTAGTCCTCACAGTATGCTACCATCTGATTATTTTTTTTTTTTAAGCCATGTCCATGCTTTCTTCTAAGGGCCCTAGGAAGTCTTTTAAAGAGATCCCAGAAGAAAACTGCCCCAAACGTTTCTCCCACAGCAGCTTCTCTTGCCTACCGACACTGTTCTCAAACCCACACAACTGCTGCTCATGTACATGTAGGTGTGTCTCTACACACGTATGTGTTTCTTATCTTGGCCCTGATTTCTTGGCCCCTGAAATAATGCTTGTTACTCTTACTTTTTAAGGCACTGGAAGATGAGAAAATAAAGTCTTAACAAGCCGTACTTTCAAGAGCTAACTGGCATGATTTGACCAGTTATACTTTCTAAAATAAAGATTTGAGTTGTTTTCTTTCCTAGTGCTATATAACACTGTAATGAGCAAAACTTTTGCTGCTATTTTCCTGGGTTTGTGTATTAGGATGTTATTCCTCTCTCCCAAACCCTTCTCCCCATGCCCATAGCCAACACTCCCCCCACCCAAAAATAAGTTCTTTTATGTGTCACTTGGCTGTTACTTTCTAAGTGACCAGAGGGGCTTGATGAGGAGAGGTAAGCCTGAAGTCTTTTCCTCTGTTGATTTTTCAATGAAACACTAACCTCTTATCCTTTTTGAGCCAACTGGCATGTTTACAAGACCTAACTAAAGCAGCTTCTTGAAGTCTCCTGCCCTGAGGAAAACATGTCCAAGCTAGCCCCTACTTCCTCCTTTAATGAGCTCCAGAAGGGATAGCAAGTGAGAGAGGAGGATGTCAGTGGTTGTCAGCCTATCTATTATCATACCACATATAACTTCCCAAAGACAGCTATGGCTTTATTTTCTCTCTTCCTGGAGGTTGTTCCTAAAAAGCCTGGCAACTCTGCACTTAGCCAACTAGTCTGTTCACCTTTGCCCATTTTACAATGTCCCCAAGAGCCATAGACTGAGAGGCCTTTCTTCTTGTGCAGGGCCCAGAGGCCTATGAAATTCTGCTGGGGGAGAGCCTCTGGGGGCAAAAGGTGGACAAATGGTGCTGTTGGAAGGTAGTTCATCTTCACCATACAATGTTATGTTTCAGTACCTCCTTCCACCACTACCACCCCCACAAACATACCCTTCATTCCCTCATTGGAGGGAAACAGAGCAAGTCCCAATGGCATATTCAGATTCCAAACATTCCTACCACCTGAAATTCCACAGACTCCTTTACCCAGAGTGGTTTTTCACGTGCTGAGATTTGCTGCCGAATTAATTATATTTCTCCTCCAGGTACATTCACAAAGCTTTCTTAACCAGTTGTTTGAGGCTGCCATGATTCCCAAAATGATAACTTTTCTTAATACAAGATTCCTTTAGCTGTGCACATGGCTGTGTTTCTTTCCTCCCAATTATTTCGAGGTTGAGGGTTGGGGGGAGGGCTATTTAAAAAAAAAAAAAAGGAAAAGAAAAGAAAATCCAGGGTTTGCAATAGAGTATTTCTTTTGCTTTCATCTGATGAAATCTTTGGATTTCAAAAAAAGGAAAAAAAAGGTTTTTTATATATAAATATATATATATATATATATA